>NC_133360.1:20767185-20867185 GCF_030506205.2 Paramisgurnus dabryanus | reverse complement strand
AAATGTCAGTACTGTCTAGTACTGTTATCATCTTCCTTTCGTACCTACTGCTCTGGAGCGGATAAGAGCATGAATCACCACAAAATTGACTTTACCCAAGACTGCATTACAATATTTTTTTCATGTGAATTTTATATGCAAAAAATAAGCAATGTGATGGTCTTAAACAAATACTGAACAATGACTGTGCAACCCTGTCTGTGAAATTCAGGTTCAAGTCTCATAATCTAATGATGAGATTAAAAAACATCGAAGTTTGATTTCAATCTTAGACATGATCTTACTCAATATTAAAGATATCAAAGTTATATTTTTTACAAAATGTTTTTTATACATTATGGTTTTATTTATCACAAAAATGACCTTAGCTGGATTTTCACCGGCAGGGTCACATATTTTTTTCTAGGTTTTCATCCATCTTTGTTTTAACAACGTCTCTGGTGCTGAAAAGCAGTCAATGTGATGGTCAGAATGACAGTGATTGTGGCAGTGAAAGCCCATGGGTGTGATGACATCTACAGATGTCTCTGCACATCAAAATCTGCAAACAGATAACACAAAGAGGCAAAACATGTTTCACATAAATGTAAAAAGCCAATAAATGCAGTTAACAAAAACACACTAAACTGCGCCGAAAGGGCAGCATTTCTTAGAACAGCACTTACATGCAAAGTGACTAGCCTTTCAAGATTAGGGTTTTAGGGTACTTTTCAAAAGGTACACTTTTAGAATAAAATTTAATAAAAAATAATAAAATAACAAAACTGTTCACTGGGGTGGTACCTTTGTACCTTTACATGTATATAAAACATAATACAATACTATATAAAACATGCACTAATTTTTTTAAGAGGGCACAGTGTGCACAGTTCACAGAAATTTGTGCATACACAGACATCAAATGAAATATATTATAGACCGTTTCATCGGGCGCACGTGCGGTGAGGCGATAAGCGTCTGGTCCGAACTTTACTTCCGGTTTCTGTTTCTTTAATGGTTTGACTAGTTCCTGTAACTGAACTCTTAAACAAATACCTCGTCGAAATAACAAATGTTTTGGGTTCCTATGTAATCTACGTGTTGTTTATTTTGCTTGTTATATAAATAAACTACTTTAAAAGGACTTCGTTGTTATTTATTCTTCGCAGAGTTTACCGGAAGTTACGTGATGACCACGAAAGCCGCGTGTTTATGTTGTTACTGCTGAAACCGTCTGCTTTCAGTCTTTTCCACGGCACCTACATTTCTAACAATCTGAGCGCCCCTGTCTTCTTGCAAAAATCTCAAAATTAAAAGTGTTGACTAACTTTTATATAAAATACTATTCAATCGGAATTATGACATATTGGCATCATATTTACATCTGAAACGGCATGTTTGTTTACTTACGTTTTGCACATGACTCAAGTTCACAGTACTTAAATTTATGTGTTTTAAAACTTAAATGGAACCGGTTTACTTAAATGGTTTGAGTTAAGTTAACTGTTAGGTTTTACAGTGCATGTTTTAACGATAGTAGATATGGGTTTTAAAGAATGTATTTGTCTACTAAATGCATGGAAAAAAGGAGGATAGAAAAACCACAGTGGAATTCTGCAGGTGCATCCAATAAACACTGAAGTCACTGTTACCATGGTAAAGTTAAAGAGCAATACTGAGATCCTCCACTATCATTATGGCATATAACAGAATGAAATATCAGTCATTTATACACTTATGACTTATATTTGCAAACTGTATATTTCAGTATATGTAAATAATTTGCAATACATTTAAAAAAACACTATATACTATCGTATGTTTTGCTGTAAATTCAGATTTTAAATTCAGAATTTGCTAAAAGAGAAAAAAAAATCTGAATATAAAGAGTTGATATCTTCAAATCATGACTCCAAGGATAAACTAAACAGACTTGGATTTAAATTGACATTTTGCATATGTCAGATGCACATGGTTCAGAGCTGCTGTATGCCCTCAGCCTTTAGTATATACCTGTATGCTGTATAATAATTTAGACTTTATTTTTTTGATCGTAGTCATTTCATACTGTAGATCATGCGCATTTGCTTCTAGACCATATGAATTATTAACAGGACTTGCTAAATAATACAAATACAGTGACACCAAAAAGTGTTTAAATATTTAAGCCAAACATAAAAATGAAGGAATTTCATTGCATTACATATAGCATTTACATACACTTACACATACCATTACAAGCCCATTTTACAGAAAGTGTGCTACAGAAAGCGTAACATTTATTCAAATGCTTTGTTTGTAATAAACTTTTTTAAATAATGCTGCTACTGTACGCAAATGGTTCTTCACAGCGATACCACATTTAAAAAAAAAAAAGTTGTTTCAACTTAAAAAAGTAAGTTAACTCAACTTGAAAAATGAACTGTGAAAAATATTAGTTAACAAAAAAATCATGGCATGGTTGGCATACTGTAGCACCTTTAATTTTAGGAGTGTACTTTCTGTGAAGGTTATTCTGCTGTGTAAGTTTTGTTATATCCCATTGTTTATTGTGCAAGGCACTGAATCCAACATAAGATATATGTTTCACCTTTTTATAAGGTTATGAAATAAGAATACATAATTGAATTACTGTATGCTATGCTGTTTAAACGAAGCAATAGCCATAATTTTACCATCTAGGTTAACCATAGACCTCATATAAATGCATTTGGTTACAGTACATGTGGTTTTGCCAAAATTATTTGTGAGATGTATGATATTCCATCTTGTACACTGTAAAAAAATTCAGTAGAAATTACAATGTTGTTGCAGCTGGGTTGCCGGTAATTTACCGTAGATTTAAATTTATGTTATTTTATGGCAAGAGTTTGTTCAAAGTTAAATAAATTTTAAATATTAACAAGTCTTTATCTTTACAGAATAAAACTATACAATAACAGCCTCATGCAAAGCATTCTGGGAACCAGAAATCATCATCAACCTTTTTCAGTTTTTTGCTTCAGATTTTGTTTCCCAGAATGTTTTGCTTGATGCTGTTTTTTTTTTTTGTTTTACTCTATAATGACAAAGACTTGTAAATGTTAAATGTTAATTTAACTTTAAACAAAATGTTGCCAGTAAATAACATAAATTTAAATCTAGGGTAAATTACTGGCAACCCAGCTGCAATTTCTACAGATTTTTTTTGTAGTGTACTGTAGGCAAAGTCAACAGTGATTATACAAGGTGTATGGTTTCATTTATTTATTTTCATTCATTTTTTATGGGGGTGGGGTTTGGGTTTGGGATCTCTTAATATGTAACAGAAAGTGATTCTAACCCCAACCCCAAGCGAAAATGGTAAGAAAATAGGAAAAAACAATGAGAAAACAATACATAAAATGAAACAAAAAAGAAAGTCGTGCCACAGACACAAAAAACTTTACAGGAATTCGAAAAAGACACAAGAAATATTTTTATAGAAATATGAAATAGACATTTGTGCTTAAGGCTCGAAAAAAAGGTGAATTTCGTGACATGGACACGTGAAATCATGGAAAGTCTTTGAAACACGTGCAAATGCTAAATTTCCCTATTTAAATTTGTGCATTAATCCGTGAATCGCATATGAGCCAAACCATGGGTCAAAATCCGTACGGATCATGGATAAACTGCCAACTGGTACACCAGTTATTTCCATTTTAGCAAACATTATATTTTTTTTTTGCCCAAAGCGATCCATTCAGTAAATGAGGTAAGGGACCATTTACACAGTGCAGTTCAGTTCAGTACCCCTGTGTGTGTGTAAACAGACCTTATGTTTGAGCCTGTATCAGACAAAGATACAGATTTTGAGGAATAATCAATAGATTGTTAGTAGACGTTGCTAAGTGGTAAATTTATTTGTGTTACTCCAGTATGTATCTGCAAAACGTACAGTAGTAGAACTTCAGCCTAAACATTAGCATATAGCATTAACTAGCATATAGCGCTAGCTCAGCACTCACAACCTTGTTTTTGGCATTGTAATTCATTTAATGTGTAATTTATTGTTGGGGCGAACATTCTCGACTGTAACGTCACAGTTGGTGTTATGTTGAGATCGGGTTTTCTTTTTCATGCACAGGTTTACATAAGAAGGAGGGAACAATCGTGTTTGATGCTCACGATATGTCATTATCATGTACAGAGCTCTTATTATTCATCTATGGCTAGGTAGATACAGTTTTACATTCTACGGCACCTTTAAAGCATATCAATGAAATTATCTTTTTATTATTACATCATATTATGGCACAAAATTCACAATTCTGGGTTTACTTCTCTGACAGAATTCTGTAGAAGCATAGCCCAGTTTTCTCTCCTCGTCGGTTAGTGGATTTTATTCAACTATCCATATTTAGGCTAAACTAAAGAAATCACTCACTTCTTAAATGCGGGGTGCATGATTTTTGAAAAACACTTTGGAAAAGGGAGTCGGGCCAAGTACCGAAACACACTTGTAGCCAATCAGCAGTAAGGGGTGTGTCTACTAACCAACATCGTTGTCTGGGTTGCGTATGTGTGGGGCGGGTCTATTAAAAGAAGGTCCAGATTCTATTGGGTGTAGGGGGGCGTGTTTGTTTAGGTGATTTAAAATATCAACATTGGCTTTCAGAGATCATGCACCCCACCTTTAACCTGCGGACAACGGCAGATAGCACTTTCTTGCCCTTCAGCAAGACATCGCGTAGCATTGTTTCTCCAAGTACGTGATGTCACATAGAAACTAATAATGAAGACATAAACAAAATCTTTTGCCACTTCTGCAATAGGCCACAGCTTTAACATGAAAGTATATATGTACATTTATGCGTTTGGCAGGTGCTTTAAAGTGATTTACATTGCATTCAATCTATACATTTCTTTTTGTAAATTATGTTTGTAAAAAATACTTAAATGTCCTAAGGTCTATTCGTGGATTAATCTACCGGCCCCGTACTGTAAGTGATCCAAGTGATGGATTACTTATGACCCCTAGATGTTAAGAAAAACAAACAACAGTAACAAAAATGACACACATTAGCTTAAAACAAACAGAAGCTTTACCACGAATGCAAAGCAGATAATTTGACACCAAATATAATACAGCAAAATAGATTTTCAGCTTGTTTTCTTAAGAAAGTGTGATCTTATTTCCATGACATTCGCATATATCGTAATCTTCTCCTTCATTAGCGACTGTGCCATTACAGGGTGGGATTTCACTGACAGTGCTGCGCATAGTGACCCGGGTCATGCTCAGAGAGCGTTTCCTCGGGGCTGGGTGCCATGTACGGTGACACATCACCTCCTTAAACATCTCCCTGAAACGGGTGGACATCAGGTTGTACAGGATGGGGTTAATGGCCGAGCTCAGATAGAAGAAGACACCCGAAATGACGTGAACATACTCGTAGACCTGAAAGATTTCGCTGTGGTCGCTGGTGCTCTGGTCCATAAAGCTCCACATCAGGCGATCCGTGTGAAAAGGAGCCCAGCAGATGCCGAACATGACCACAAGCACAACTAAAGAGAAATAAAGATCAGTGTATTGCATGTGATATTTACTTTCAAATAGTCATAAGCAGCTTAAGTTAAGGGTCAGTTAAATTAAATGGTTTTATGATCCTAAAAGCACGTCTGAATGTTTGAAATAGTTACGTAAGGAAAAATATAACTGTGCCAATTTATTTCACTTTAAAACAAAGGTTTTATTAAAAAAAAAAAAACGCTTTTGAAATGAATGACTTTGTCCGGATGATAGAAAAGCAGGACATAATAGTTCAGGATAGATGTGAACTTTTACAATACTGTTTAAAAAGCATCTCAAGAATCTTCATCATAAAATGTCAAACATTTCAGGGCAAATTCTTGATTTGACTACTTTAAAGAAAAGCACCACCGTTTTTCAATATTTTACTATGTTCTTACCTCAAATTAGACAAATTAATACACACCTATATTTTTTCAATGCGTGCACTTAATCTTTGTACAGCGCTTCGTGAATGTGTTAGCATTTAGCCTAGCCTCATTCATTCCTTAGGATCCAAACAGGGATGAATTTAGAAGCCACCAAACACTTCCATGTTTTCCCTATTTTAAGACTGTTACACGAGTAAAGGGGAGCTTTTTGTCATATCCAACATTTCCAATTCCCCCTCTCTACTTTTATTAAAAACTTAAAAGATAATTTTTTTCCAATTGATTTATTTTCTGATAAGGGTATTGAGCTATCCTTGTATTGAATTTTGTAGGATTATTAAGATTTCTACTCTTTTATCTTCATATTCTTGATTTAGTTATAATGAACATTTTTTAAGATTATTACACAAATTAAAGTCTCTGTAGATAAATATTATCAGCCTGATTAATTTGCATTGGATTAATTAAATAAATAAATCAAGAACATAGCGCATCGGCCTCAGAGGGAGACTGATCAAAGAAACTTCAAGCTGTGTCTTCAGCTGCATGCATGATTATTATATAAAGTACTGTTTCAGGTTGGAGAGTTACCCAGTAGCTTTCTTAACCCTTTAACTACCTTTCAACCAAATGGTTGAGCACATTTTTAGTCAGTATTTTTTATTGAGAGAAGTACCTATCTCTACCATTTGCTTGAAGTATGTTATGCCAAAAAATCCACTTGAGTGTCAATCAACAGCACTTGTCAAAACATTTCTTCTTAGATGGATGTCAGAGACAAAGAAATCACTCCTGTCATGTGAACCGTTTGTGAAATTTAGCAAGGAAAGCATTTTTTTTTACACTGTAAGAGCCCTTTACATAATTATGATACTCCGTGCTATGAAAAAACTTTAATATGTTTTTAATAATTTTTCAAAAACATGCTTTATCAAATGGTTGATTTGTCATTTTATGGTAAAAGTAGAAAAGCTACGCTAATGTTTTCAAATTACACATTCTGTAGTCAGAATGTACTATTTTCTGAGAAATAAACATTTATGATCATTCACAGTTATGAATATGAAACCCAGGCAGTTAAAGGGTTAAAATGCTGCTGCAAGAAGTGTGCAACACAATGCATACTGACAAATTTCAAATTGCACATTTCCCTTGCTTAACCCACTTGTTGCTCATACAGTGCAACAAGTACTGGGAAAGGTAAACATGTAAAAATATTTAACTGAATGTTACTTAAACATTATTGGCATGTTTTAAGGGATAAATGCGATACACTTTGTGGAAATTTTAAAGGCAGAATTTTTAAAAAAATTCTACATTACACAATGATAACAATGAATAATAACATGTCTTTTGAATTAACATACTATTTCAAGAAACCATTTTATGGCTGCTATTAAAATAAAGGCATATGTTATGGTCTTTATGCATTATATATGCATATTGTTTACACCAAATGTTTGTGTAGTGTGGTGAAGTAGAGCTAGCGAAGTAAATATTAATTGTATCTGTCAGTACAGTACAGTACAGAACACATAAATGTGTAAATTATCTTAGCAGCAATGCAGTTTTATAGACTTGACAGAGGTTTCCTGTGACTTTTGTCTCTGATATCTGAGACTGCCTGAGGCTGTAGTTTGTCTTTCCTTCCTCAAACTCAGCATCTTTCTGCTTCTCTTTTCCTGCTTCGCACAAATAAACAATATAATGTCCATATAAAAAAAAATGTGTAGTTAAAATAAAATTATTGCATTGTTATTATTAATAAACTTACTTTTTTGCACTAATGTTTTTTTTATAATATTTTTCATTTTTGTTTAATGACTAAATATTACAAAATTTTGACATTAAACAATTATTTCTTTAAAATTATTTAAATATTTTAATAATTTGTGCATAATGAAATATTATTTTCCGTATATTTAGTTAGGACTCGTCCCACTGTGAAATGCCTTTTGCATTTTATGTAATAGTTTAGATTATTATTATTATTAATATTATTTGTTTTTTATTATCTATGTTTATTTATTATTAGGGATTATTATTGCATACTGTACATATTTATTTGGTTTCCTTAATCAGATGCCATTTCACTTCAAAACAGTTATTTTTACTGTAGATTATTTATAGAAGCAATTGGTAGGAACCATTTTTCTATTTTCTAGTACCAACTTTTACCAAAATGTACCAAATATGTTTTCCTTCTTTATTAAGTCATTTAAATTTGATTTCTCATTTTAATTTTGAATATATTATATTAAAGTAATTTAAACAAATAAACAAAGAAGAACCCAATACATAAATATACATTTAAAACATTACATTATCATCATTGCTGGAGTGCAATTTGCTGGTTGTCCTACAGGTGACCTTGTAACTCTGTTGTCTTACGATGCACTTATGAATGAACGATTACTCCAGACCACTCGTAGATCTACGATGATTTTCAAGTGCTACTTAAGTTACGAAGCTTTTAGGAAACGGCCCGTAATTTTAAGAAGATCGTTTTTATGATCAACTTAGCCTTACGATGCTTTTGGGAAACCCGGCCCTGGTTTTAATCTTTAGACACCACAAGACACAACCAGTGTTCAATATTTTTATGTTTGAGATGTTTCTTTTTAGGGTTCAGACATTTAATAAATTACTTTATTAACCTTAATATTATTGTGCACAGTCACACTGTAAAGGCTGTGTCAGTATAGCTTGTATATCCTGCCTTTATTTGATTCAATGCTTATAGCTGAAATTGTACTGATAACATGGATATAGACTGTGAATTGTATTTTAATTTGGAAAAGTGCACCTGCTGAAACCCAGTTTAATTTGGCAAGCAGTGCTTGAAGGGTAAGTGCATGGTTTTAATCAAATCAAACTCTTTCTGAACATTGTGTTTGATTGTTTTCCTCAGGCAGTTCAAACCAGAGCTGTACAGTACAACAGTTTTTATTTCCAGACATAAAATAAGCATTTATCTTGCTTTAGATCTGTAAATGTTGCAGTAGCTTCTACGAATTTCAGTCTCTTTTGAATAAAAGCAAATCAAAAATATTACCACAGAGAAGTAATTAAATAATCCTAAATCCGATTAAAGGCATTATTGACTCTTGACTGAAAAGATTTTGCTCCAGTTTACTTAAAGGAATATTCCATTTTCTTAAAAGAAAAATCCAGATAATTTACTCACCGCCATGTCATCCAAAATGTTGATGTCTTTCTTCGTTTAGTCGAGAAGAAATTATGTTTTTTGAGGAAAACATTGCAGGATTTTTCTCAGTTTAATGGACTGTAATAGAGCCCAACATTTTTCAACGGAGTTTCAAAGGACTATAAACGATCCCAAACGAGGCATAAGGGTCGCCCAGAGGAAAGGAAAATCAAAAATGAGATCTCCTTCTCAACTCACATCTTTCTCCTAGACAGAAATGAGATCAAGTGAACATCAAACTGAAACATAAGCCTAAGTCTCCTGCTTCTCACATGTTTCTCCTGAGACAAAAAATGACATTCTTTCATGTTTGTCTCCTCTGAAGCTTCATAAGAGGTCTCCGTAACATCACTCACTGTGCTCAGATTATTCTCCTTAGATAGAGGCACTCACATTCTCACATTTATCTCCTCTAAGGCTTCATACGAGATCTCAGCTACATCACTCACTGTGCTCAGATTATTCTCCTTACCCGGAGACACTCACATTCTCACATTTATCTCCTCTAAAGCTTCATAAGAGATCTCAGCTAGATCACTCACCATGCTCAGATTATTCTCCTTAACCAGAGACACTCACATTCTCACATTTATCTCCTCTAAAGCTTCATAAGAGATCTCAGCTGGATCACTCACTGTGCTCAGATTATTCTCCTTAACCAGAGGCACTCACATTCTCACATTTATCTCCTCTAAAGCTTCATAAGAGATCTCAGATACATCACTCGTTGTGCTCAGATTATTCTCCTTAACCAGAGACACTCACATTCTCACATTTATCTCCTCTAAAGCTTCATAAGAGATCTCAGCTAGATCACTCACCATGCTCAGATTATTCTCCTTAACCAGAGGCACTCACATTCTCACATTTATCTCCTCTAAAGCTTCATAAGAGATCTCAGCTACATCACTGACTGTGCTCAGATTATTCTCTTTAGATAGAGGCACTCACATTCTCACATTTATCTCCTCTAAAGCTTCATAAGAGATCTCAGCTACATCACTGATTGTGCTCAGATTATTCTCCTTAGATAGAGGCACTCACATTCTCACATTTATCTCCTCTAAAGCTTCATAAGAGATCTCAGCTACATCACTGACTGTGCTCAGATTATTCTCTTTAGATAGAGGCACTCACATTCTCACATTTATCTCCTCTAAAGCTTCATAAGAGATCTCAGCTACATCACTGACTGTGCTCAGATTATTCTCCTTACCCAGAGACACTCACATTCTCACATTTATCTCCTCTTAAGCTTCATAAGAGATCTCAGCTATATCACTGACTGTGCTCAGATTATTCTCTTTAGATAGAGGCACTCACATTCTCACATTTATCTCCTCTAAAGCTTCATAAGAGATCTCAGCTACATCACTCACTGTGCTCAGATTATTCTCCTTAGATAGAGGCACTCACATTCTCACATTTATCTCCTCTAAGGCTTCATACGAGATCTCAGCTACATCACTCACTGTGCTCAGATTATTCTCCTTACCCGGAGACACTCACATTCTCACATTTATCTCCTCTAAAGCTTCATAAGAGATCTCAGCTAGATCACTCACCATGCTCAGATTATTCTCCTTAACCAGAGACACTCACATTCTCACATTTATCTCCTCTAAAGCTTCATAAGAGATCTCAGCTGGATCACTCACTGTGCTCAGATTATTCTCCTTAACCAGAGGCACTCACATTCTCACATTTATCTCCTCTAAAGCTTCATAAGAGATCTCAGCTACATCACTCGTTGTGCTCAGATTATTCTCCTTAACCAGAGACACTCACATTCTCACATTTATCTCCTCTAAAGCTTCATAAGAGATCTCAGCTAGATCACTCACCATGCTCAGATTATTCTCCTTAACCAGAGGCACTCACATTCTCACATTTATCTCCTCTAAAGCTTCATAAGAGATCTCAGCTACATCACTGACTGTGCTCAGATTATTCTCTTTAGATAGAGGCACTCACATTCTCACATTTATCTCCTCTAAAGCTTCATAAGAGATCTCAGCTACATCACTGATTGTGCTCAGATTATTCTCCTTAGATAGAGGCACTCACATTCTCACATTTATCTCCTCTAAAGCTTCATAAGAGATCTCAGCTACATCACTGACTGTGCTCAGATTATTCTCTTTAGATAGAGGCACTCACATTCTCACATTTATCTCCTCTAAAGCTTCATAAGAGATCTCAGCTGGATCACTCACTGTGCTCAGATTATTCTCCTTAACCAGAGGCACTCACATTCTCACATTTATCTCCTCTAAAGCTTCATAAGAGATCTCAGCTACATCACTCGTTGTGCTCAGATTATTCTCCTTAACCAGAGACACTCACATTCTCACATTTATCTCCTCTAAAGCTTCATAAGAGATCTCAGCTAGATCACTCACCATGCTCAGATTATTCTCCTTAACCAGAGGCACTCACATTCTCACATTTATCTCCTCTAAAGCTTCATAAGAGATCTCAGCTACATCACTGACTGTGCTCAGATTATTCTCTTTAGATAGAGGCACTCACATTCTCACATTTATCTCCTCTAAAGCTTCATAAGAGATCTCAGCTACATCACTGATTGTGCTCAGATTATTCTCCTTAGATAGAGGCACTCACATTCTCACATTTATCTCCTCTAAAGCTTCATAAGAGATCTCAGCTACATCACTGACTGTGCTCAGATTATTCTCTTTAGATAGAGGCACTCACATTCTCACATTTATCTCCTCTAAAGCTTCATAAGAGATCTCAGCTACATCACTGACTGTGCTCAGATTATTCTCCTTAGATAGAGGCACTCACATTCTCACATTTATCTCCTCTAAAGCTTCATAAGAGATCTCAGCTACATCACTGACTGTGCTCAGATTATTCTCTTTAGATAGAGGCACTCACATTCTCACATTTATCTCCTCTAAAGCTTCATAAGAGATCTCAGCTACATCACTCACTGTGCTCAGATTATTCTCCTTAGATAGAGGCACTCACATTCTCACATTTATCTCCTCTAAGGCTTCATACGAGATCTCAGCTACATCACTCACTGTGCTCAGATTATTCTCCTTACCCGGAGACACTCACATTCTCACATTTATCTCCTCTAAAGCTTCATAAGAGATCTCAGCTAGATCACTCACCATGCTCAGATTATTCTCCTTAACCAGAGACACTCACATTCTCACATTTATCTCCTCTAAAGCTTCATAAGAGATCTCAGCTGGATCACTCACTGTGCTCAGATTATTCTCCTTAACCAGAGGCACTCACATTCTCACATTTATCTCCTCTAAAGCTTCATAAGAGATCCCAGCTACATCACTCGTTGTGCTCAGATTATTCTCCTTAACCAGAGACACTCACATTCTCACATTTATCTCCTCTAAAGCTTCATAAGAGATCTCAGCTACATCACTGACTGTGCTCAGATTATTCTCTTTAGATAGAGGCACTCACATTCTCACATTTATCTCCTCTAAAGCTTCATAAGAGATCTCAGCTACATCACTGATTGTGCTCAGATTATTCTCCTTAGATAGAGGCACTCACATTCTCACATTTATCTCCTCTAAAGCTTCATAAGAGATCCCAGCTACATCACTCGTTGTGCTCAGATTATTCTCCTTAACCAGAGGCACTCACATTCTCACATTTATCTCCTCTAAAGCTTCATAAGAGATCTCAGCTACATCACTGACTGTGCTCAGATTATTCTCTTTAGATAGAGGCACTCACATTCTCACATTTATCTCCTCTAAAGCTTCATAAGAGATCTCAGCTACATCACTGACTGTGCTCAGATTATTCTCTTTAGATAGAGGCACTCACATTCTCACATTTATCTCCTCTAAAGCTTCATAAGAGATCTCAGCTACATCACTGACTGTGCTCAGATTATTCTCCTTACCCAGAGACACTCACATTCTCACATTTATCTCCTCTTAAGCTTCATAAGAGATCTCAGCTATATCACTGACTGTGCTCAGATTATTCTCTTTAGATAGAGGCACTCACATTCTCACATTTATCTCCTCTAAAGCTTCATAAGAGATCTCAGCTACATCACTGACTGTGCTCAGATTATTCTCCTTAACCAGAGACACTCACATTCTCACATTTATCTCCTCTAAAGCTTCATAAGAGATCTCAGCTGGATCACTCACTGTGCTCAGATTATTCTCCTTAACCAGAGGCACTCACATTCTCACATTTATCTCCTCTAAAGCTTCATAAGAGATCTCAGCTACATCACTCGTTGTGCTCAGATTATTCTCCTTAACCAGAGACACTCACATTCTCACATTTATCTCCTCTAAAGCTTCATAAGAGATCTCAGCTAGATCACTCACCATGCTCAGATTATTCTCCTTAACCAGAGGCACTCACATTCTCACATTTATCTCCTCTAAAGCTTCATAAGAGATCTCAGCTACATCACTGACTGTGCTCAGATTATTCTCTTTAGATAGAGGCACTCACATTCTCACATTTATCTCCTCTAAAGCTTCATAAGAGATCTCAGCTACATCACTGATTGTGCTCAGATTATTCTCCTTAGATAGAGGCACTCACATTCTCACATTTATCTCCTCTAAAGCTTCATAAGAGATCTCAGCTACATCACTGACTGTGCTCAGATTATTCTCTTTAGATAGAGGCACTCACATTCTCACATTTATCTCCTCTAAAGCTTCATAAGAGATCTCAGCTACATCACTGACTGTGCTCAGATTATTCTCCTTAGATAGAGGCACTCACATTCTCACATTTATCTCCTCTAAAGCTTCATAAGAGATCTCAGCTACATCACTGACTGTGCTCAGATTATTCTCTTTAGATAGAGGCACTCACATTCTCACATTTATCTCCTCTAAAGCTTCATAAGAGATCTCAGCTACATCACTCACTGTGCTCAGATTATTCTCCTTAGATAGAGGCACTCACATTCTCACATTTATCTCCTCTAAGGCTTCATACGAGATCTCAGCTACATCACTCACTGTGCTCAGATTATTCTCCTTACCCGGAGACACTCACATTCTCACATTTATCTCCTCTAAAGCTTCATAAGAGATCTCAGCTAGATCACTCACCATGCTCAGATTATTCTCCTTAACCAGAGACACTCACATTCTCACATTTATCTCCTCTAAAGCTTCATAAGAGATCTCAGCTGGATCACTCACTGTGCTCAGATTATTCTCCTTAACCAGAGGCACTCACATTCTCACATTTATCTCCTCTAAAGCTTCATAAGAGATCCCAGCTACATCACTCGTTGTGCTCAGATTATTCTCCTTAACCAGAGACACTCACATTCTCACATTTATCTCCTCTAAAGCTTCATAAGAGATCTCAGCTAGATCACTCACCATGCTCAGATTATTCTCCTTAACCAGAGGCACTCACATTCTCACATTTATCTCCTCTAAAGCTTCATAAGAGATCTCAGCTACATCACTGACTGTGCTCAGATTATTCTCTTTAGATAGAGGCACTCACATTCTCACATTTATCTCCTCTAAAGCTTCATAAGAGATCTCAGCTACATCACTGATTGTGCTCAGATTATTCTCCTTAGATAGAGGCACTCACATTCTCACATTTATCTCCTCTAAAGCTTCATAAGAGATCTCAGCTACATCACTGACTGTGCTCAGATTATTCTCTTTAGATAGAGGCACTCACATTCTCACATTTATCTCCTCTAAAGCTTCATAAGAGATCTCAGCTACATCACTGACTGTGCTCAGATTATTCTCCTTACCCAGAGACACTCACATTCTCACATTTATCTCCTCTTAAGCTTCATAAGAGATCTCAGCTATATCACTGACTGTGCTCAGATTATTCTCTTTAGATAGAGGCACTCACATTCTCACATTTATCTCCTCTAAAGCTTCATAAGAGATCTCAGCTACATCACTGATTGTGCTCAGATTATTCTCCTTAGATAGAGGCACTCACATTCTCACATTTATCTCCTCTAAAGCTTCATAAGAGATCTCAGCTACATCACTGACTGTGCTCAGATTATTCTCTTTAGATAGAGGCACTCACATTCTCACATTTATCTCCTCTAAGGCTTCATACGAGATCTCAGCTACATCACTGACTGTGCTCAGATTATTCTCTTTAGATAGAGGCACTCACATTCTCACATTTATCTCCTCTAAAGCTTCATAAGAGATCTCAGCTACATCACTGATTGTGCTCAGATTATTCTCCTTAACCAGAGACACTCACATTCTAACATTTATCTCCTCTAAAGCTTCATAAGAGATCTCAGCTATATCACTGACTGTGCTCAGATTATTCTCTTTAGATAGAGGCACTCACATTCTCACATTTATCTCCTCTAAAGCTTCATAAGAGATCTCAGCTACATCACTGACTGTGCTCAGATTATTCTCCTTACCCAGAGACACTCACATTCTCACATTTATCTCCTCTTAAGCTTCATAAGAGATCTCAGCTATATCACTGACTGTGCTCAGATTATTCTCTTTAGATAGAGGCACTCACATTCTCACATTTATCTCCTCTAAAGCTTCATAAGAGATCTCAGCTACATCACTGATTGTGCTCAGATTATTCTCCTTAGATAGAGGCACTCACATTCTCACATTTATCTCCTCTAAAGCTTCATAAGAGATCTCAGCTACATCACTGACTGTGCTCAGATTATTCTCTTTAGATAGAGGCACTCACATTCTCACATTTATCTCCTCTAAGGCTTCATACGAGATCTCAGCTACATCACTGACTGTGCTCAGATTATTCTCTTTAGATAGAGGCACTCACATTCTCACATTTATCTCCTCTAAAGCTTCATAAGAGATCTCAGCTACATCACTGATTGTGCTCAGATTATTCTCCTTAACCAGAGACACTCACATTCTAACATTTATCTCCTCTAAAGCTTCATAAGAGATCTCAGCTATATCACTGACTGTGCTCAGATTATTCTCTTTAGATAGAGGCACTCACATTCTCACATTTATCTCCTCTAAAGCTTCATAAGAGATCTCAGCTACATCACTGACTGTGCTCAGATTATTCTCCTTACCCAGAGACACTCACATTCTCACATTTATCTCCTCTTAAGCTTCATAAGAGATCTCAGCTATATCACTGACTGTGCTCAGATTATTCTCTTTAGATAGAGGCACTCACATTCTCACATTTATCTCCTCTAAAGCTTCATAAGAGATCTCAGCTACATCACTGATTGTGCTCAGATTATTCTCCTTAGATAGAGGCACTCACATTCTCACATTTATCTCCTCTAAAGCTTCATAAGAGATCTCAGCTACATCACTGACTGTGCTCAGATTATTCTCCTTAGATAGAGGCACTCACATTCTCACATTTATCTCCTCTAAAGCTTCATAAGAGATCTCAGCTACATCACTGACTGTGCTCAGATTATTCTCTTTAGATAGAGGCACTCACATTCTCACATTTATCTCCTCTAAGGCTTCATACGAGATCTCAGCTACATCACTGACTGTGCTCAGATTATTCTCTTTAGATAGAGGCACTCACATTCTCACATTTATCTCCTCTAAAGCTTCATAAGAGATCTCAGCTACATCACTGACTGTGCTCAGATTATTCTCCTTAACCAGAGACACTCACATTCTAACATTTATCTCCTCTAAAGCTTCATAAGAGATCTCAGCTACATCACTGATTGTGCTCAGATTATTCTCCTTAACCAGAGACACTCACATTCTAACATTTATCTCCTCTAAAGCTTCATAAGAGATCTCAGCCACATCACTGACTGTGCTCAGATTATTCTCCTTAGATAGAGACACTCACATTCTCACATTTATCTCCTCTAAAGCTTCATAAGAGATCTTGATTACATCTTGCACCATGCTCAGCCCATATATAATGTGACATATTACATAATACATTTCTGAATATTACAACCGGTGTTAATATTTTCACTATACTGTATATCAATATATGCATTGACAATGTAGTATGTATTGAACATATAAATATATTTAGAATCAAAGACTAAAATAAATCTCAGATTTGATCTTTAATTGGGTAAATTGTATATAGAGGTTTCCACATACGTGTGTATAGACTTATTCATGAGTCAAAGCAGATTTCTGGTTCCTTGCATGATTTGCATGAATATGAATATAGGGGGAGATCTGCTAGTATTTATTGTTGTATTACTTTATTTCAGAAGGGTTTGTGGTGTGTGTATATTCATGGAGTTACTGTGGTGCTGAAGAGTAGAGCCTGTATATAGAATAACGTTTGGACAAACACTTGTAAGATATGTTATGTTTAAAAAGTAATGGCTGGGTAGTATAAGCAGGTGTGCCATTTTAAACTATATATGTTATAAAATATAAAACATGAAGGAGGCAGGAACCGGCGAACATTTAAAGACTTTAATCCAAATAAATAAACAAACTTAAAGTAATGCGGTAAGCCCCTCACAGACGACTGCCACGCGCACACATAATAAAAGATAAACAAAACACAATGTAAAATCCAGGCCTGGTCCTCTCTCGTCCTTGATTGGTGTCGCTCGTTCTTATATGCCTCCATGCACAATCAGTAGTGTAAGGAGTGTAGTCTTGTCTTGTATAAAACTCTTCATTAACATTACAAAGTTCAGGTCCGTACATCATAGAAGATCCCTCTGCCTGAGAAATGCCATTGTCCACTCCAAGCACTTCTGCACAGCAATAATCTGCTCTGGATTGACATTAGTGATGTTAGGTTCTTGAACGAATCGTTCTTTTGAGCCGGTTCTCAGGAAGTAACCGGTCGAGCTGGTTCACAAATCAAACTGAATCGAACTTTAGTTTTGAGCATAGGTTTCCGGGTTGATGACGCAGGACGCACAGCCGAAATAGCACGTCGGACTAAAAAGAACCGAACAAAGCCTGTCGATGATTGCCGAGGCGAGGATTGCTGACAATTCTGACGGATGAGTTGCTGACACTCCCTGTGTCTCACCAAGGATTTAAACGAGCCTGATTCGGGAAGTTTCTTGTTTTATTAGTTTCTTGATATGCTTGTTTTAATAAAAAGCTTTAGTTTTAGTACGATTTATTGTGCATGCAAATCATATTTTAGTTGTTTATGGAAAACCAATGAGTTTTTAGACAAGTTTATTTATTCTTTATACTTAGGATATGTAGAACAAATCCGCAATTGTGCATCAGAGTCTTTTGGGAATCTTATCCAAGTTGTAGGCTAGTCAAAACTGGTCAGTTGTATCTGGCATTTACGATCCGCGATTGAAACTGTGACCACCAACATTACTAACTTGTGAATGAAAGGCAATAAATCAGCTATGCCTTCACAAAAACAACTTTTTATTTAGGCCTAAAATAAAGTCGTATGTGTTGACACAAACAACTTTATTTTAATGTTTTATTGTCCGAAAAGAGCCGGTTCGCGGAAATGAATCGGACTTTGCATCACTAAGGCTGGGTACACACCAAAAGATAATAGTGCTGATTTTGGGCCAATTTCCCCCCTTCCGACAATCCTAGCTATGTCCCGAGTATCGCGATGGTTCTACAGATTATTTTATCAGATTTTCCCTTGGTGTGAGGTGTGTTAAGAGTGTCCGAACCTGCTCGGAAGAACGTCGGAGCCGTGCCGATCGCGAATCGTAAATATTCAACATGTTGAATATTTACGATCAGAAATCTTGATGTGTGTGGGGAATCCCGAGGACAAACGCGAGCATGCTCTTGAGATTATCACGTGAAACGAAACCATATCCAATCAGAAAGCGAGATGATTAAAAACGGAAGCAGTCATGGAGCAAAACAAAGGCCGCTTTTCAATCTGTAGGTCGCATTTCCAGGCTGCATATACGTCATTAAGACTGTCTTATTTCAGAATATTAACAGTTATAAAATTGACTATTATTCCTAGTTTATTGTATATTGTTGTAATATACTTATGACTTGTGAATGTAATGCTCAGTTAAATTGAATAAACCAGGTTTCATGACGCATGCAGCCTGCATATGCGACCTCCGCAGGCTACAGCCAAAGTGAAGTTGATGTGGACAGCAGAGATTGAGGATCAGCTTGTTGATTTGTGGCAACAGCACGAATGTTTCTTCAACGTGTCTTGTAAAAATTATTCCAAGCACTATCATTGAAATGTCTTCCTGCATATCGCCCTATGCTTATTCTGAAGTCTCGCGAGATTTTGTGGGATTTCCTGTGTTCACAGTCGAGACTCTGGTTAAAAATCTGTTTGTGTGTGGTGTGCTGTCTTTGACACATAATGGCACACCACACACTATAGGAGCAAAACCCTTAAATCTGGGATTTTTTATCCTCATGTTTGTGGTCTATCACATTTTGACAATCTTATAAGATGTAAAAAATCTTCTGGTGTGTACCGAGCCTAATTGACATGTCTCCTAAGGTTGCAGTGGTTTTTTTTGCTGCAAGAAAAGAACAAATATCAAAGTGTGCAAACTTTCAAAAAACAAACAAACAATAAATTCTCACTTTGATGATTTTTCTTCTATATATTTTAACTTTTGATTGGTCCTTAATTTTCCTTCTCCAATGTGATTAATGATTATTTGCGCCATCCTTTCTCTTGTGACTCAAGAGTATATACTGTAATACTCAACAAAATAACCTGCTTAAAAATTAAAACAAACAATGTTGTGGCAAGTTTATTTGCACTGCTTCTTTTATAAATAAGCCAAACACATCTGACATAGTATTTTGCCTCACTTGGCAGTATAGGTGTTGCACTGATTACATCAGGTGTGCAGTTCACCTGTGAGCAATGATTGCCATGAATGTCATGGTGCACTTAAACAAGTTGGAGATGGTTCAAACCATAGATACAAATAACCATAAGCACAACATTTATATTGCCCATTGTAAAAACTGGCATTTTACCACCAAGTGTAAGGGAAGCAGAAAGAGAAGGTAAGTAGCCAACAAAAATCTTTTTATTAGGCATAGTTTATGGTACTGACAATTTGTTTATTATAATTATAATTTGGTCTTGTCCAAAGAACAGAGATCAGTGTGATGGAGATACCTAAAGCACCAGCTGAACATGGTCCTTCCTCTGCACTAACCCAGCCTCCATCTCCAGGATTGCCACCAACGCAACATCAATCTGTGCAATTACCATGCCCTGTTAAGCCTTTTAATCCACAGACCATGACACCATCTGAGTGTTGTAATCAAGACCAGCCAGGTTTAAAGAAACATTTTTGGGGCTTCTGGATAACCCGTCTATACCTCACTCCTCAGCTGAAGTTACAATTCAGGATGACCAGCTTGGGTTAGAGCCTGAGGAGGAGTATGTAAAGACACAATCTCTGTGTCTTTACAGAGATTGCAAAGTATAAACATAACTCATGTGCAGTATCTAACACTATTTAATTTTTTTTAAGTGCCCTGTAAAAGATTTCCATATTGTATTTCCTTGCCATTGTATTAAGCATGTAAATTTAAACTTGAAACCTACATGAGTAAAGAAAATGTATTCTGAGCACAGTAAAAGCAGCCTAACGTCTGAGCAATAAAACTTTCTGCAAGACACTAAAGAGCTCTCCCATCTTCATTTTAATACAGTCTCATGAATGTCTTGTCTTCTCCAAATTTACTTTAGTCTCATTTATGTCTATTTTTATGTTCCCTGGGCAATTTTATGAGGAAAATGTGAAGTCAATTCTGAAACCTAAAGTGGACACGGATGAGAATCAAAACCATAAATGCTGAGCTTAGTAAGAGCAATCTCTGAGTGAAAACACTTTCTCTAATGAGTCTTGAAAGAGATTACAGCAAGACAATAAAGAGAGTTTTAGGAGAAACATCTGAGACACTGCTGATACTAGAACAAGAGCTAAATAAGAATCTCAATTAAGTCTCAGATATTTCTCATGTCTCAGTTGTGTCTACTCTTATTTCTCCTAATGGATTTTAGGAGAAACATCTGAGACACTGCTGATACTAGAACAAGAGCTAAATAAGAATATCAATTAAGTCTCAGATATTTCTCATGTCTCAGTTGTGTCTACTCTTATTTCTCCTAAGTGATTTTAGGAGAAACGTCTGAGACACTGCTGATACTAGAACAAGAGCTAAATAAGAATCTCAATTAAGTCTCAGATATTTCTCATGTCTCAGTTGTGTCTACTCTTATTTCTCCTAATGGATTTTAGGAGAAACATCTGAGACACTGCTGATACTAGAACAAGAGCTAAATAAGAATCTCAATTAAGTCTCAGATATTTCTCATGTCTCAGTTGTGTCTACTCTTATTTCTCCTAAGTGATTTTAGGAGAAACGTCTGAGAAACTGCTGATACAACATCAAGAGCTAAATAAGAATCTCAATTAAGTCTCAGATATTTCTCATGTCTCAGTTGTGTCTCCTCTTATTTCTCCTAAGTGATTTTAGGAGAAACGTCTGAGACACTGCTGATACAACATCAAGAGCTAAATAAGAATCTCAATTAAGTCTCAGATATTTCTCATGTCTCAGTTGTGTCTACTCTTATTTCTCCTAAGTGATTTTAGGAGACACGTCTGAGACACTGCTGATACAACATCAAGAGCTAAATAAGAATCTCAATTAAGTCTCAGATATTTCTCATGTCTCAGTTGTGTCTACTCTTATTTCTCCTAAGTGATTTTAGGAGAAACGTCTGAGACACTGCTGATACAACATCAAGAGCTAAATAAGAATCTCAATTAAGTCTCAGATATTTCTCATGTCTCAGTTGTGTCTACTCTTATTTCTCCTAAGTGATTTTAGGAGACACATCTGAGACACTGCTGATACAACATCAAGAGCTAAATAAGAATCTCAATTAAGTCTCAGATATTTCTCATGTCTCAGTTGTGTCTACTCTTATTTCTCCTAATGGATTTTAGGATAAACATCCGAGACACTGCTGATACTGAAACAAGAGCTAAATAAGAATCTCAACTAAGTCTCAGATATTTCTCATGTCTCAGTTGTGTCTACTCTTATTTCTCCTAATAGATTTTAGGAGAAACATGGGAAGACAAAGCTGACACTTAATTTAGACAATAAAGAGATAATTCAAGCTTCTCTCACCACAATCTCAGTTTTGACTCTCTTAGACATCTCTCATTTGCGTCTATATTTGTTTCTCCTAAGGAATTTTAGGAGAAACATCTGATAAACAGCTGACACTTAATCAAGAAACATAGGAGAATCACAACTATGTCTCCTGAGCTTAGAAAAAGCAACCAATGAGCAAATAGTTTTTCCTCTGGGTCTTATCTAGCGAAACGATTGTCATTTTGTCAATATGCACTTTTAAACCACAACTTCCCATCTAGAAACGGTCGTGATGCGGCAGCGTGACCCCACGCAATACGTCATGACGTCAAGAGGTCACAGAGGACAAATGCAAAACTCCGCCGCAGTGTTTACAAATGTGGTGAAAGAGGACCGTTCCTACGTTGTTGTATGTCAACTGATACTATTTAATGTCTTTGTGTCAGTTTATTGTTTACAATGGTCCGCAAATGTGCGTTTGTAACACACGTGACCTCCCTACGTCACTACGCATTTATGTTAGGTCGCGCTGGACCGGACCTAGACGAAAAGTTGTGGTTTAAAAGTGCATATTTTTTATTTTTCTTGTCAAAAATGACAATCGTTTCGCACGATAAGACCCTTATGCCTCATTTGGGATCGTTTATAGTCCTTTGAAACTCTGCTGAAAAAATAAGTATTAAATGTTGGGCTCTATTAAAGTCCATTAAAATTAGAAAAATCCTGCAATGTTTTCCTCAAAAAACATAATTTTTTCTCGACTGAACAAAGAAAGACATCAACATTTTGGATGACATGGTGGTGAGTAAATTATCTGGATTTTTTTTTAAAGAAAATAGAATATTCCTTTAACTTAAACAAATTGCATAATCAATGCTATCTTATGGCAATCTGTACATATTTTACAAGGTGGCTAATACGGCCTAATTGGGGTTGGGGTGGGGTTTGGTTATTGTTTTTTTTTTAGGATAATCGTTTGTTTTTGTACAATTCACTTTCTGGGTTGTTTTTTACCCAGGGCTGGGTTACTATTGGACAGAACAAATTGCTGGGTTAAAATTACCCAAATAATGGGTTGTTTTAACCCAATTGCTGGGTTGTTTCAATGTGGTTGATTAACAATAACCCAGCAGTTGGGTTAAAACAAGGGTCATTTTAACCCAGCAATGTGTTCTGTCCAATAGTGACCCAGCCCTGGGTTTAAATTGGTATGTTTTCCCGAGTTATTGTGTTTGGTATTTTATGCACTTTTATTTTATTGTTAGTTTTTGGTGTTTTTATGATTATACTTTTTATGACTTATAATGATTTTTACCATGTAAAGCAATTTGGGCCATTGTTAAAGTTTTGAAAGTGCTAAACAAATGAATTTTAATTGATTGATTGATTGATTGATTGATTGATTGAATGTGCATCGTGAAAAGCGTTATACAAATAAATTTAAATTGAAAATAAATTATCTTAGAAAATGGAAGTACATTTTAAAGGAACTGCGATGTGAAATCTGCTTTACTTAAAATTACAAACAAAATTTTATAAAAGTTTCCAGTTACCAGTTTCCAAACAAATCTACTGTTGATACCCTTTTCTGAGGGAAAATAATTTCCTTTTTTCAAGTAAATTCAGTTTTTCAGTGACTATAGCTTAAAAGTCGGCATGAAATGAAAATTAAAATTTGTGGTATTTTTTTTTACAAATGAATTATCTATGAGCTTCATTATTTAAAAAAAAGAAATAATGTGCCCTTATAATCTTTTATCAAAAACACTAATCTGAGGGTGGGCCCAAGAAAAGATTGCAGCGATTAGCAAACAGCAACAGTGCCCAACTTCATACGGTCTAGTCAGTTCTCGATGGATGAAATCAAGTCCCGCCCTAATATTTTTTTCTTATTTCAGAAGCTGTTACACTCGGATATAAGTCACGATGGGGAAAATAACACAATCGCTATTTTTGTTTCATGCCCGACTTTAAAGAGGCCATGGCCTGAAAATCCGAATTTTTCCATGTTTAAGTGCTACTATCAACCTAGAAAATGTGAAAAAGATCAACCAAGTACTTAGTTTTGGTAAACCATTCTCTACAAGCACATGAAAAAATAGGTTGTTGAAATCTGGCTCTCCTTATGATGTCATAAGGAGCTTTATTATAATACTACCACCCCTTCATCTTCACTATCCAATCACAGCACTGCCATTTAGTGCAGAGAAAGAGAGAGAGAAAATAATTCACAGCACAATTGAGTTTCAATTTCAACAAACCACCATCATTGTGATCAGTGTTCGCACTTCATCAGCTTATTTGCATTTTAAAGGACACACCCAAAATGGCACATTTTTGCTCACACCTACAAAGTGGCAGTTTTAACATGTTATAATAAATAATTGCTAAAACTTCACAGATGTGCTCTGGGGACACCAAAGATTTCTTTGACATATTAAAAAAGTATTGTGCCATGGCCCCTTTAATACTTACTAAAAGGCATGGTCATCTATAAGTAAAAGTGAAATATTTGGCAAGCTGATTTACTTACACAGCATTTTAGTGACCTGCCTGCGACGTGCTTTCTGCTGTTGACTGTGTGCATTTGAGTAGCCATCTTGTCCCATGCTGGCTTTTGCGCCCATGACCTGCAGCATCTTCTCTCGCTTCAGCTGGATGCCGATTAGCAGGTACAGCACGCTGATGGTCAACATGGGCAGGAGGAAAAACAAAAAAGTGGTAATCTGAATGATCAGGTTATACATCCAACGTGGCTTGACCAGCATGCATGTGGCAGAATTTGGCACGCCCCCTGTTCCTTTGCCTTTGGGAAAGGGGAGAGTAAAAATGCCGTGGAGGCTCGTGTTGGGAATGGCGCACAACATGGAAACGCTCCACACGCTTAAGATCACCCGCTTGGCATGAGTGCGCGTCACAACATATTTGGCCCTGAGCGGGTGGACCACTGCGATGTAGCGTTCCACGCTCAACGCCGTTACATTTAGGATGGATGCGAAGCATACGGTCTCAAACAGGAAGGTTTTGAAGTAGCAGCCGCTCTTGCCCAGAAGGAATGGGTAGTTACTCCACATTTCGTAGAGCTCCAATGGCATTCCCAAAAGAAGGACAAGGAGGTCGGACACAGCCAAGCTAAACAGGTAGAAGTTGGTCGGTGTCCTCATGATCTTGTTGCGAGCTATTACGGTGCAGGTGAGAACATTGCCCAACGCTCCTACTGAGAAGATGATCAGGTAGGTGATGCAAATGGGCAGAAAGACCGGAGAACGCCGAGGTCCAAGATATTTCTCCAGGTACTCGTCGTGGTCAAGGCAGAACTCATCGATCTCTACCTCACTGAGGTTTAGCCCAACACTGGTATTACACACTAGGTCTTGAATACACCTAGACAGTGAGGTATTCGTGAAGGAACAGTTTGATTTGGAAATCATTCTTGACCTGGAAAATGTAAGACAGAGAGAGATATTAATTTTATTTTTGGTCACAGATAAAGATACAAAAGCTGTCACTGGGACTGTACCCTTTAAAAAGGTATTTTACTGATACCAGTATATACTTCTGAGATACTACCTTTAGGTATACTTTTTGAAAGGGTACCACCCTAGTGACAGCTTTTGTACCTTTAATTATGGGAGTGTATGAGACATATTCATTAAAGAGTCATTTTGATCATTACTTTATAATGTTTTCTTGCTAACGGCTCTAAATTAAAAACACTTAGTCTGCCATGACTAAGCCAGAAGATAAAGATGCATAACAATTAATCAAAAGACTGACAAAACAAACAGGTAAAAACATCGATCTTATTTTGGTCCACTTTATTTGCGATCACAGTATTTCAGATTCATATCATTACAGATTTTTGCAGATGAGTAATTGTGACCACGATTTCGGTTTTATTATTTGCACTACCAAATGTACTGTCCTTTTCACTTGAAGAGAGTAAAATAGATTGAATCTATCAAGTGGACTCTGTGATAACCTTTAGAGGACAGGCATTATTGACCAAATTTTTAAAGCGTTATCCAAAAATCTACTTGGCTGAAATTGCTCCTCATGATCTCTGATTAGCAATGAAAACAATGAAAGGTTGTGTTGCACTTTATGAGTTTCAGTCTCCCAACACAGAGTTTATTGAATAAAGGCGATGTGTGATAGAGAGCCGGCAGGTCATGTATCGAATAAGGTCATGTATCATCGTAACACATTAAAGCAGTAGTTGCTTAAAAGTTTTGAAGAGAATAGCAGCGTCCACAAAACAACTATAAAAATACAGATGAACGATATTGTTGGAGTCACTTTCAGAGTGTTTTTTCCCATCTTATGAATTATAAAACATTTACAGCCAATCAAAATCCGTTCAAATTTAAAGGAACAGTATGTAAGAAATTTATATCATTTAATCATAAAATGGCCCAGATATGTTACTAGACATTAATAAATAATTTTTATTTCAAATACTTATATCAGCCCTGATGTTTATGTTGTCATGTTGTGTATTGGCCATCAGTTGTGAGATTGCAGTACCAGTTTTAGCCACAAGTTTTGTGATTGTAGTACCAGTTATGACCACAATCCTACATACTGTTCCTTTAAAGGACTATAAAACTGGTGCACATACATAAAGAGGAGGGGGGGTTCCCGTACAGTGCTTATCCTAGTCCCAGTTTAAAATGCATGTTAGAGCTGCCTTAATTTAAAAACATCTTAACATACACTCACCTAAAGGTTTATTGAAAAACCTGTTCATTTTCTCATTAATGCAATGGTGTAATGGTGTGGGGGATGTTTTCTTGGCACACTTTAGGCCCCTTAGTGCCAATTGGGCATCGTTTAAATGCCACAACCTAGTTGAGCATTGTTTCTGACTATGTCCATCCTTTATGACCACCATGTACCCATCCTCTGATGGCTACTTCCAGCAGGATAATGCACCATTTCACAAAGCTCGAATCATTTCAAATTGGTTTCTTGAACATGACAATGAGTTCACTTTACTAAAATGGCCCTGGATGTGCATCCCACAAATCTCTATCAACTGCAAGATGCTATCCTATCAATATGGGCCAACATTTCTAAAGAATGCTTTCAGCACCTTGTTGAATCAATGCCACGTAGAATTAAGGCATATTAATATGGTGTTCCCAATAAACCTTTAGGTGAGTGTATATCAGTGCCATTGCTTTGTCTCAAGATGCACACCAGTATTGTTTTTTGTAAGGTATGTTTGTAAAAACTACTTACATGTCCTTAAATAACTAAGGCCTATTTCTGGATTAATCTAAACCCTGGCCTCGAAACTGCCCCTATGTTATCATTCGCTTGTGTGAACACTAATAGTTCAACAACATCAGTGTCAGTTTTGGACAAATAGCACTATTAAATTCAACCATGTTGTAGTGCTTTACACTAAACCAACAATCAATAATAATAAAACCAGAGCCACAAAAGAAAAACAGACATTTAAGGTACTGTAAATATAATCGAATCAAATACAATAAAAGAATGCTTCCTTCATATAAAAATAACAATAAAAAGAAAGGAAATAATAAAGAAAATAAAATGTCAGTATTAAGTAAAAGCCTTTCCAAATAAAAAGTTTTTTAAGTTATATTAAAGACAGGAAAAGGAGCAAGTCTAATAGAAAGGGGCACTTTATAGTTGTTTTGTGTGGACAGGCCTTTAGACACACATTTTGTATGCCGTCTCTAATTGAAGCAAATCATTATTCTACAGTAACATTAATCAATAAATGAAATAAACAGGCACGTTTTGCACACAAAATGGTTAGGATTCCCTAAAAGGCTCCCTTTGTTAAATCCAGGAAATTTTAAAATGGAATGTAACTCCAAAATATAAATAAAAAAAAATAATTCACTCGATTAAAATTATTTGAATGCTGTAACGCTTGGATATGATTGTGGCGAGCCGGGCGGGCAAAGCCGTGGGAGTGGCGCGAGACCGGTGATGCGTATGTTAATGAGTATCAGCTGTGAGGCACACCGGTCTTTTATCCCATGGAGGAGATCCGGAAGTATAAATGGAGGACCGACGACAGTGGAGGATGAGAGGACCAGGCCTGGACATTGTAACCTGTTTGATGTTTTGTTTTTGACCGGCAGTCGTCCGTGAGGGGTTGCCGGCTTGTACTTTTGTTATAGTGTTTATGTAAATATTATAGTGTTAAATGGGTTTCCGCCTTCTTCCTATCCACATAAATAACTCATTACAATAATGTCGGCTCTAATAATGGCTCTCACCCGCCATGCTCGCCACAATGATGTAGCTTTTATTTAAGGTACCTGGTAAAAGGCACAATGACTGTCAAAAAATAAAAAGAAGAAACAAATGTTTGCTCCAGGCAAAGTGGAGCTAAGAGAAAAAATATGAACTGTGCAAGATTTTTTATTAAAACATTTGTTATGCTGCTCATGCAATACAAATGAGGCAGGTGACTTACATAAAAGAACGCAGGCTGGCACACAAATTACATACAGTACAAGACATTTTATTACAGATATTATGACAAAATTGTGTATTTTCATGATGTCCACGTTTCTTCTGATGAAAACACGGAGCAATAAAAAAAGTAATGAGTGTGTTGTTTAAGTGAGGCTGCAATTCACTCTGCAATTAATGAAGCGATCAAATTAAATTGCAGAGAAGGGAGAGATTAGAAAAAGAAAGTTTCACATCTTCGCCAATTCAATTGAAGATTGAAAATTTGTGGTAAATGGAGTTTCACATGCAGCGTTCAGTTCCCTCATCAGGACCAAAGCTGCTGGAGAAGTTATCTTCAAACTCATGAATATCTTTTTTCCAATACATGTGTTGTCCTATCTAACAATTCTCATTTTTAGCATTAATTGAGATTTATTCGCAAGGATAGACTGTCAAAAAGGTCCTTAGCTTTCACTGAAGAGGGTACCCTTTCATATTCACGAGTTCATATTAGTAGGGGTGAACCGGGGCAAAAGTAATGATAAATAAATTCCTAAAGCGATCATTTTGTTCTTATAATGCGTTGTGTTTCTGGTTTCAGGTGTTAAAGTACTGATCAATCTACAGGTTATTTAGTGCTCTAACACATCCTGTAGTTTGACCTCTCTCAGTTTTTCAAAATAAAAGTAAATCGGTTTTAAATGCGAGGAGATCATGTCGGGTCAAAAGTAACACTTGTTATGCGTTAAGCGTTACTTGGTAATGTTGTATACGTTGAAAATTGATATTATTCTAAGTTGATTTAATTTCATTTTCATAGTGTTCAAACTGTTAAAAAAAAGTTTTATTCTCAACAATTTAAGTTTGTACTGTTTGTTGCTTTTGAAACATTTGTTAAAACTGAAATTTAAATTTAAAATGACAATGTAATTTCATTATTTTTTTACAAAGATAAATTACAAAATATGTTACTATTAACAAGGTTATAGTCATGTATATTTAAAGGTATAGCGGAAGATTTTCGTTTTCCGGGTGGATCACCACTGTTATTGGTCATCCCAGATGTCAATTTTCTGATTATATGTTGACGTATAACCGTTGTACGTGCTCGCCTCTACGTTCGCTTTCTGCACATGCGCACTTTCACGTGTATGTGTGTTGTGCTACGGTTTGAACCATTCATTGAAGGTCGCGTTCTCACTGTGTTTTTTTCAAAATGTCTGAGGGTCGCAAGAGATAAAGTGTCTACGAATTGTATGACAAGAAGAGAAAGGACTATAAATAAAGAAACAAGACCAGAATGTTTATGGGAGACTATTTCACACGCTGGCATGAGCTAAAAGGACAGGTTGGTCTTCCCACGCGAAGTTTCTACTGGAAAGGTACATTTTGTCATGCTATTTGGAGAAAATTTAAAATCACTGCTAGTAAAAGTGGATGTAAGCTATGATTTGCGATGCTAGCCCTGGCACAAGTCACGAAACGCACAGACACGGTAAACATGCCGACAGAAACTTGTAAACAGAGCGAAGAGAAAAACTGAGCTCCTGCATGCTCTCTCTCTGTCTCGTGCACGCGTTTAACAGGCGTTCCCTCTCGGGAGAATTTTTTAAAAAATATCGAGGGGCGGTTCTTTTAAATAATTCGGGAAAATCTTCCGCTACCTTGAATAAAAACAAGTGTAACACAAAAATCTATCTTGTTTTGTTGTGTTACTTTCGTCCCTGCACATGGGGTCGAAAGTAACAATTCAATACTTATGTTTAAAGTTAAATTATACTGAAGTCATTTTACATTTTTACAAAAGTCCACCTGGTATTGATAGACCACACTTGTGAGTTATTGACCACAGCAAAAATATATCTCTGTGTCTAACATTATCTTTTAAAATTAAATTTCGGAAAAATTATACTTTCGCCCCCGCTCTCCCCTACCTCAGAGGTATTGGTACCAAATGTTTATACTATAAAAAAATGCTGGGTTTTGAAAATTCTGTCATCTTTTTCTCATTTTCATGTGTCTACAAACTTGTATACTTTTTTTTATTTTATTTTGATAAATGATGGTAAGCACACAGCTGATTGTAACCATTTACCTTCAAAAAAAAAAAACCACAAATATGATAGAATTCAATGTGTACCGTCAACTGTGTGCTTACCATCATTTATAAAACTATCTAATTCATTATTTATTACAATACTTCCATAATATTTGTTTGCCTACTATGGAAGTCATTGGTCACAATCAGCTGTGTGCTTACCATCATTTATCAAAATATCTGCTTTTGTGTAAAACGCATACAGGTTTGAAACAACATTAGGGTGAGTAAAAAATGACAGAATTTAAATTTTTGGATTAACTATTCATTTAAGGTGTCTTAACTAAACACAGCTTGCTCTGACATTTCTTTAAATATATTAGTGCTATATTTTGGTTTCAAGATGGACACCGGTAATGTATTTTTTTGTACACTTTACAAAAGTACTAGTATGTCTGTTGTTTACACTGTTTAAACTGGATGAAAAAATATGTATGGCATGTTTTAGAGCAAGAGAGGAAGTCAGTATCACATAATTTTTGCTGCAAAAAATAAATAAAAATATCGATGACTTAGTCCTTTTTTATACCTTAATAGGGCAATGTATCCTGGGAGATAAAACTCATAAAATCCTGAATATATCAAATACTTTCAAAATTCCAATGAATATCTTTTACATAAGTCCAGATGATACAAAAAAAATTCATGAAATTATTTTTTGCTCATTGTTTTCCGCTCTTGACTGTTTAAGGGTTAAAACATGATGTGTATTTTTAACACATTAAGTGTCATTTAGTGTTGATTTTGTGTTCAAATAAATAAAAGGGAGAACACAAGATGTGTTAAAACAACACAAAGTGTGTTGTTCCAAAAATAACACAGAGATTATTATTGTGTTATTATAACAAATTAGTTTTAAGAGTGTAGGATATGCTTGTAAAAACTGCTTAAATATCTTAATTATAACTAAGACATAGTCCTGGCTTAATCTAAACCCTGTCTGGGAAACCGTCCCACAATGTTTGTTTATTATTGACCCAAAAATCAATTAAAACTTAAATTACAACTTAAGGGGTCCCTTTTTTGGTCTCTTTTTAACCCAATGCTGGGTTACAAAAATTTATTAAGAGTGATTGTTAAGAGTGTGTTATCCGTACCTAAATACATTTTGGAAATGCTTTAACAGCACCCATTGACAGCTTGGGACAATTTTTGGACCACTTTTTCTTAACGTTTATTAAGTTAGTAAGTTTTTAGATTAAAGATCGCTCAGACTGCATCTTAAATAAATCATTTAATCATCATAAATAATCATAAAAAAACATGTTTATTGAATAATTCAACCACAAATTAAAGGCTGTATAAAGGCTATAATCAAAAATTCACAATTAAATTGATTCATACAAATTATTCAATACATTCAAAGTCTAAACCATACAAAACATGATATTAACTTAAAATGTTGAAAATGTTGCTTGACTGACATGTTCACCATACACGTTCATCGTATGTAAAATAGCAGCTTGGACTGTGCAGAAGTCATACAGTTGTTAAAGTGTGCAGTTTAGGTAAATGAAAGTCAACAGAACTGTCCAACATAACCAAACAGGAGGATTAACATTTTTAATAAAGAACCCCTATACCTTACAAAGTGCTAATAAACAGATCATTATATGAAACCGGATATTTGATCCATACGTATCCTCTGGTTTCATTAGGAGAAATACTATCAAATAATTTTCAGCATTCATTTCAATCCTTTTTTAATATGAGACCTGATAGTCATAACATTACACAAAGGCAATGGTCATAAAAGCCCCAGCAACCACTGATTGAAAAGTCACAAACTAAATATATAAAAATCACAAAAACTTTTATACTGTATTATCATGTTTTTGCATTCTTTTATTATAATGTAATTACATAAAAATAATTACATAATAACAAATATGTTACACAAATAATTAGAAGTAATGGATTTAAGGCAGTCATCTTACCTTGTGGTTTGGCACAGTGCACAATCCAATATACTGAAACATCAATGATAAAGATTCAGTCTGTACAGCTGATGACAAGCACTGAGTTCATAGTGGTCTTCTTGAGGATGTTATATATCTTCATATCTAATTTGAAGAGGATGATAACAAGCTTTTTCTAGAGCTCGGCATTATGGGAGTGTTTCATTAGCTTTAGAGACAGAAAGAGAGAGAGAGAGTCACAGTCTCTCTTTCTCTCTCTTTTTGTGTGTCATAGCAAGTCTTCTTTAACCCTATACTGAGTGCCACTCTTTGTACGTTTTCACCCAGCAACCTTACACTGTCACCCAAACATCCGTGTGTTTCATAACATGAGACCGAGAGTCTTATTTTAATTATGCTATTGTAATTTGATCATATTGGCGGAGATGTTTAATTGCGCTGGTTAAATTAATTGAATTTAGCTAGACAATTAAATGCATGGTACCGCTTTCCCTCTTTGTAATGAGAAGGGCACATAATAAAAGAAAATGAGTATCTCTCATTGTCTACTTTAATCTGTTACATCAGATAACAGATGGTATCGGTTTAGTTTTATCAGCATTTCATGAATCTATAATGGAAAACATGAGAACAGAGCAATACTGGGATACCAAAATAATTGCACCTGGTATAAAATTTTAAGAGCAAAAAATACATTTTTTATTTTATTTTCAAGTACTATCTCCATAGTTAGCCACTCAAGTTGCATTGGTTAAAATGGATTGGCATCTCTCAAATGCATACATCATTTAAAACTGTTTTCTTGACATACCCAGATTCCAGCATACTAATTACTTTTATATCGCACTGTCGGGTACAATTTGGCACATAATTTCTTGTTTACATAATTTGGCCTAATTGTGTTTACATCGTAAGAAAAGACAATGAACTATAGCCTGCATGGTTGCACAAGCAGATTTACAGCTTGTTTTGGCATCTCTTCTTATCATTGCCTATTGATAAATGAAGCTATCAAACCGGAATACAGAGCCATACGTCTTTTTTATTGCATTTTTTATTTGTTTATTTTCGTTTGGTGCACATGTAAACAGATTCAAACAATATGAGGAGCTCAGATGCAAAAGCCGCTGAACACCGCCGAAATAATGATCAGAAATAAGATAATTATATTAACCGAATGCTTTCGGCATGCATTATGGATTTATCAAATATGCTCAAATCCCATCCTCAGGTCATTCAGAAATTTCGCTTTTTTGACAGAATCCATTAAGAGTCTCATTTAAAAGAAAACACGGCAGAAGTTCTTCACAGAAAAAAATGTAATATATATCTATCATATGTTCATCAAATACCTTTGCTTCGATACCGCTTATTCACGGTATTCAGAAATACTGCATTGTTGTCAGAATGCATTTAAACACCATGTCAACTTTGTTGGCAGAATCCAATTTTGTGCCTTTGTCTTCTAAGTGCACGAACAATGTATTGCACGACGACATGCAAAACAAGCATGGATCACTTTCAAACTTGGCTCCCTTGTTTACACAGAATGCGACCCATTTATGCCAGTCTCATGGGTCACTGTGCCACATAATGTGGAGTTCGGTTCCTTTATTTTTTACACTTTCATCATTTGCAATGTTTCTAGTTGCATCTGTAGTGACTTTGCAACTGTTATCTATGTTATATCCAAAGAAGTGGATTTTTTTTAAAAAAAAGCTTGCATGCACATAAAGGGTTTTGCAGCAAAAGACGGTATTTTTTTTTTTTAAATAACAATGAAATGACAAAAGAGACATATTTTATTTTATTTTAATAACAGACTAATAACCTTTACATTGCCATTAAAGTGAAATTACTGAACCTAACATAGATACAAGCATGATAGAAAATGCCCATTTACAAGAAAACATGTCAGACACACTTAGAGGGATTTGCATCTAATCTCTTCACATAGGCTGATGCAATATGCATCTTGATGCATAGCCTATGATATAATACATTAAAGTGCACCTATCGTCTGATTCATGATTTTACATTTTCTTTGGTGTGTATTAGTACATGTTAATGATATGCAAAAGGTACAAACCCCAAAGTAAACAAAGACTCCAGTTATCGTCTCCAACGTAAATCTCTTTTCTTGGAGTACAACAAACACACAGATTGTAGGCAACAGTTTACTTCCTAGGCTTGTTGGCGTGGACGAGGCCAACATTATCATAATTCCTCCCGCTTGGACTCACAGCCTATAAGTTAACTTTTGTCAGCAATGCATTGTGAGCGAATCTTCCAAACATGGTAGGGAGCGTCACATTTCCTGCTGACGCCAGAGGTATTCAGGCCAATCACACTGTACAGATTAGCTGGCCAATCAGAGACACAGAGCTTTTCAAATTCGTGCGTTTTAGTCAAAGAGTGAAATCTGAAGCTACAAAATTGTATGGTAAGTGGAAAATAATGTGTTTTTTAACCATAAACCACGCAAACACATTGTATTATACCAAATACACAAAATAACATATTTTTTTAGCAATGAAATGGGTGCTCTGTAACGCAATGTCATTCAGTGCAGTATGATCCAATGAAAAAAGTATTATGCTATGCAATTTAGTATGGTACAGATAGTTTCCACACATTGAATTTGTAATTATTTGGTGGAGGATGTAGCTGTACGTCTGCCATGTTATGTGACTTTTATGACACGCCTCTGTTTCTGTAGTGTTGTGATACGTCAGCAGGTTATACATCAGCAACACGTAGCAACCGCAATCTGAAAATATTGGTCGCTTTCGAAATAATAAAAGCATAGTACATGTACTAATAATTATACACTGTAAAAAAAATCCGTAGAAATTACAATGTTATTGCAGCTGGGTTGCCGGTAATTTACCGTAGATTTAAATGTATGTTATTTACTGGCAAGAGTTTGTTCAAAGTTAAATATATTTTAAATATTAACAAGTCTTTATCTTTACAGAATAAAACTATACTATAACAGCCTCATGCAAAGCATTCTGGGAACCAGAAATCATCATCAACCTTTTTCTGTTTTTTGCTTCAAATTTTGTTTCCAAGAATGATTTGCTTGATGCTGTTTTTTTACTTTTACTCTGTAAAGACAAAGACTTGTAAACGTTTAATGTTCATTTAACTTTGAACAAAAATGTTGCCAATAAAAAACATAAATTTAAATCTACGGTAAATTACCGGCAACCCAGCTGCAATTTCTACGGAAATTTTTTACAGTGTACATAAATAAATTAGTTTTTCCCCCAATGCATACTAATTTTTATCCAATGCAAAATTTTTCAACCAATGCAACTTTTTGGGCTCTATCTTACACCCGGCGCAATGCAGCGCAATGCGCGACGCAAGTGTCTTTTGCTAGTTTCCACCCTGCACAATTATCATTTTCACGTTTAGTGCCATGTTGTTTAAATAGCAAATGCATTTGCGCCTCCTTTTGCGCCCATGGGCGTTCTGGTTTGAAAACGTGGTGTGTTCAGGCGCATTGTTGGCGCGTTGCTATTTTGAGGCAACTTAAATAGACTACGCCAATGACCAACAAAAACCTGCTCTAAAGTCTTAAGTCAATGGCGCAATAGTGTTTTTTGTTATTTAAAGAGCGCATTAGTAATATGCGCATATAAACGGGACATTCGGGACGACAACGCGGGTTTGCTTATCACATACATGAATGGCAGCAGCACAAAAATGCTTTTAAATATGAAAGATTAAAGGATTGAATGTAAAAGATTATTATTGAGTCTCTTGGACATAAATGAGGACTAATTATGAGACGTTAGAAGGCGCAAAGAGCTGCTTCACCTGCAGCCTGGTAAGAAAATAAATGCTTTGCTTTAAACAAATGCATCTGTTTTTAAATGTTTTTTTTTTTAATGCTACCTCACAGATTTATTGTATATGATGACTCTGTGGATATGGTGGGATGAAAAACATTTGTAAGTGATGCTTAAAAAAACTGACGCTGTCCAAGTGCTGAACCTTGCGGAGAGCCGTTTGTAAATTCTTTATCTCCTGTTTGTTACAGTTTGTTATTTTATTAGTACAAACCTTTTCTTACATACTTGTAAATTATTTTTTGATGATATTGGATAGCCATACATTTAAAGCAATTTCAATACAAGTGAAAAACAACGCAATTATTTAACATTAATCTTAAACTGGGGATCTTCTTCCTCCGATAAGTTTTTCAGTTTACAAAGTCCGTCATCTAAATAAGGATTAGACATAGCGCCAGCGCAATTGGCTTTTAAAGGGGATGCGAGCTGAGACTCTCATTGGTTTATTGCACGTTACGCCCAAAATACTCACATTACTCATTAAAAAAGAAGGACCAACGCTTTTTGACCATGCGCTCGGCGCACAAACCATTTTTCCCGTCGATAAATTAGCAAAAGTGAATTCGGACACGCCCTTTTAAACGTTGCGCTGTGCGCTTTAGACAATGCGCTTAGATCGTTAAAATAGAGCCCTTTATGTCAATGCACCCAGCGAATCAGGGAATCTTCCCATCCCTAATCTAAAAACACATTTTATTTGGAAACACATGACAGGAACTTGCCAAAAGCCCTGCCTATTTAAAAACCCTCTAATCTAGTCTCTCTCTTTCTCTACAGGTCGTGCTTATGTAAAAACAGAGGGCAGCTTTATGCAAATGTTTCTGAGGTGATAGATATGTGGGTGACTAATTCAGAAAACAGGAAATTGTGATTTTTTTTACAGAAAATTACATTGGTATGGGATACGTATAAGATTTTGTGATCCATAACAGTGAGTATCAAATTAATTAAATAATTAAAAATGTAAACATTAACAAGGCAGAAAATAATAATGACTTCAGACACTAGATGTACCTGCAATTATATAATCAAGCACATTGATAAGTCTAATAATAGTAATTCACTAAAATGTTCATTGGAGTAATGCCTGTGGCTTATTAAAGACACAATTACAATGTCCGCTGCCCTCTCGTTTCGCGATAACCCTTGGAACGTGTGAGAATCCTAAAGTGCTCCTAATAGCTTTCCATAAGTAATTCAGATGACTGTATTAGCTCTAATTAAAGGATATGGTATAATTACATTGCATGCATTTACAAAATAGTTAATTTCTCAGTCTTATGCAGACTGGACAGTATTTAAAGCCTTGTTGACCTGCCCTGCACCCATGTCTCTGAGGTTAGTCCATTGAAATGACAAGATGTTGACTGGTGCCATTGTCTGGTCACTGGTCATATAAACCTAAAACTTAATCGCTTCCGACAGAGCTCTAAAACAAAAACACTTTTTCGAAATCGTAATCCTTTCATGTTGTATCAGCTGTGATGAAGAACAAACACATGATTTAAATCACTTAAATATATATTAAATAAATACACATCCCCTTTATATAAATCAAGTCCATTCACATGCCACATGTGTCAAACAAAATTCATTTCAAGAAGCTCTTATGATTTTTTTAATGTCTTTATGATACATAGCCTATTTGCCATTTAAAAGGGTACAAATATTAAAGTCAATGAGTCAATGTGAGTCACTACAGTCCATGTAATCATTGTGGTCCCACACTGTGGAATTTTCTCTATAAGTACAAGCAATTGACTCACTAACCGTACAAATAGGCTATCCTAATGTCCATCTTCACTTAAAGGCTTTACCTTGAGGATATGTTTATATATACTATATATACTTTTCCCTATTGGACAGTTGGAGCTATACCGGGAATGCATATGTAATCTATTGAAGTGTCATGAAGGTATGTGTGTGTTGCAAATGAAGGGAGATAATGTTATCATCTGTAATTTTGGTAACATTATCTTTTATAGTGTCTTAGTTACACATTACATGTAGTAATAAAAGTAAGTTTATCATAATTACATGCAAATAACCCTAAAACAAACCCTATAGCGAGTGCATAATGTTACTCATTAATTCTCAGCAGTACTTAACTCATTCCCCGCCAGCATTTTTTGTGATTTTCCCAAGTTTCACAAAAAAAATGTATTCTTAAAATATATAAACATACAAATAAAGCAAATGAAAGAACAGATCCCCTGCTTTCAAACAAACAAACAAAACGGGGGAAAAAAACATTTCGGCCCTATTTTAACGATCTAAGTGCATTGTCTAAAGCGCACAGCGCAACGTCCAAATGGGCGTGTCCGAATCCACTTTTGCTAATTTAGCGACGGGAAAAATGGTTTGTGCGCCGAGCGCATGGTCGGAAAGGGTTGGTTCTTTTTTTAAATGAGTAATGGGGGTATTTTGGGCGTAACGTGCAATAAACCAAGGAGAGTCTCAGCTCTCATCCCCTTTAAAAGCCAGTTGCGCTGGCGCTATGTCTAATCCCTATTTAGATGACGGACTTTGTAAACTGAAAAACTAAGCGGAGAAAGAAGATTTTAAGAATAATGTTAAATAATTGTGTTATTTTTATATTAAAACCTTTAAAACCCGTTTTCTTTTAGTCATGGAAGTAAAAAAGCAGGCTTTTAATTGCTGTAAATGTATGGCTATCCAATATCATCAAAAAATAATTTACAAGTATGTAAGAAAAGGTTTGTACTCTAAAAATACTTTATTTGTAACAAACAGGAGATAAAGAATTTACAAACGGCTCTCCGCACGTTTCAGCACTTGGACAGCGTCAGTTTTTTTAAGCATTACTTAAAAAATTTTCTCATCTCACCATATCCTCAGGTACAGAGTCGTGATATACAATAAATCCATGAGGTAGCATAACATTTAAAAATAGATTCTTTTGTTTAAAGCAAAGCATTTATTTACTTACCAGGCTGCCGGTGAAGCTGCTCTTTGTGCCTTCTAACGTCTTATAATTATTCCTCATTTATGTCCAAGAGACTCAATAATAATCTTTTACATTCAATCCTTTAATCTTTTATATTTAAAAGTGTTTTTGTGCTGCTGCGCATTCATGTAGCTATGTGATAAACAAACTCGCGCGTCGTCGTCCTGTTTAGGTGCTTATTACTATGCGCTCTTTAAATAACAAAAAACATATTGCGCCATTGACTTTAGGCTTTAGAGCAGGTTTTTGTTGGTCAATGGCGTAGTCTATTTTAGTTGCCTCAAAATAGCAACGCGCCAACAATGCGCCTGAACACATCTCGTTTTCAGACCAGAAAGCCCATGGGCGCAAAAGGGGGCGCAAATGCATTTGCTATTTAAACAACGTGGCGCTAAACGTGAAAATGATCATTGCGGAGGGTGTAAACTAGCAAAAGACACTTGCGTCGCGCATTGCGCCGGGTGTAAGATAGAGCCCTTCATCATATCTATATTTTTTTTCTCTGCTTATAAACTCTTAAATATGGGTATTTTTCTTTTTATATATAATTTTTTAGCAAAAAGCTGAATTAATTGCATTTTTGAAGGAATTTTGTTACAGATCAGACTCAGAAGGGCTATCAAAACATAATTGTGGGGAAAGAGTTATATGTCTTTTTGAAGAGTTTAGATTCAAAAGCCACTAAACGTCACCTCTGTCAAAAATGAGTAATTATTGTAATCAGTGGTGCAGTCTAGATTTTTGTAGTGAGTATACTGTACTGTGATTTTTCCCTCTCACCCTTATGCTTACTCGTCCTAGAGCGACACCTCATAAGCACAACCACACTCACAGATGCATACAGTATATTCATGTAACTGAGAGCATTCTGAAAGTGTACTCATAAACACATAAACTGAATGTGTTATCAACATGTCAGTTTATTATAAGAAAAAAAGACTTTAACAGCCAATGGGTTTACAGCTGGGGAAACTGGACTGATTTTTAGACTGGTTTAGTGTTAATCAACATCTAACTCAGGGACAAAAGTTATTTAACTGTTAATTAAAATTAAATAAATCTTCAATCTGTGGCTAACACATGCATTAAAGGAGAAAAATATTCAATTCTTTCAATAGCTATTATCTGACAACTATTGATAACATTACCATGTGTCATTTAATGGTGTAAATGTTTTTAATTAATACACATTTAAGATGACCATGAATTAACTCTAATTTGCATAGTCATTGATATAAAAGCTTATTTTTGCATATAATATAAGCATTGTCTAAAAATGAAAATAGGCTTATACTTAATTATTATTACAAGACCATCATGTAGCCTAATATTAGACACCCAAACCAAACAGAAGTTTAAGATCATATACATCTTGAATGTAGATATATAAATGAACACAGAGAAGGGAAGTTTAACACTGTGAAGCACAAGCAACTTGCAGAGGAACTGAAGGCAGCTAAAAACCATCAGGATATAATCACGAGCTTATTTTATTGCATTTGGAGCCTTACCTCTAGATAAAGTAATAAACTGGACTGATGATTTAAATGTTGTTTACTCACATGTGCGTTGTAAACTCTATGGATTTTATGTTGCAGCACTCGTTCACTTCTCTGGACTGTTTGTTTACAGTGTTTTGCGTGAGCAGCTACACTGCAGGTTCGACTTCATTTGGCGTAAAGCAGACCTCTTGGTGATGTCAAAGTACCGCGAGAGCGAGTCAAAGCAGATTTCTCCATGTGATAACTGGAGTCTCTCTCGCGGTACTTTGCTGTCACTCGCCAGTCTGCTCCCCAGTTACTTTCGCGTCACTATAGTAATCTGATTTCATATAAATTCATACGCCGATCGGATCGCGCAGTTCGGCATGAAGTATATAGCCTAATAGGTATTTCAACCCGCTAAAGTAGCAAGTGTAGCATGCTAATGGTCAATGCTTCACATCTATATTATGACTAAACTTAAAAAATGTCACAAAACCATGCTGTTACGCATCCTCGCGCTATTTTTAGTGGGTATACGGAAATCCTTGACAATTTCTAGTGGGTATTCGGCGTATACCTGCGTATCACGTAGACCAGGGATTCCCAAAGTGTGGTACGCGAACCCCCTAGGGTACGCGAGCTGCCACCAGGGGGTGCGCGAGAGGAAAAATGTAATGGCAGTCTGTTTCTTTAAGTGGGATTTTTCCATACAATAAATAAATAAAAAATGAACAGTAAACATTTCCTTTGTAATCGCTTTTATTTTAAATAAAAAAATATAATTTATTAGTTTTTGATAGAAACGTAGAAGACAGCTGCTGTCTTTTTCTACGCACTGCTCTTCTGTTATGCACTGCAGCCGCTATATGCGTGCCAACTCGTTTCATTCATTCCATATATATATTATAAATATGCTTAACTGACTGAAATCAGGGAAACTGTCATGTGGGACGTCTTATGATAAAGTTGTTAGTCACGAAGGAGGAGAGGGACCAAGAGAGAGAGACTTTTTTATGGCAAAAATAGAAATAATGAAATGGGACGAGACATGGGCACAGGATACGCGAGCAATGTGTTTTCATGCATGGTAAAGAGACCGCCAATTAATTATATAATAAAATACATAAATACTTACTGTAGAGAACTTATTAAAAGCTTTCATTTAATTTTGTTTGAAACTTGAGCTGTTATAATGAATCGGCAAACTATTATACACCTTTTGTGCGAACAGTAAAGGCTTTCGTTAATGTGTTTGATGGGTCTGCACGTGACGCACTGGTAAACATGAGGAAACCTCTCATATGTCATCTATTAGCTGACGGCAGTAAGTGTACGTTTTTTACCATAGTAAACTCGAATGGCGTCTAAATATCACAGTGGTTAAACGCATACACGGGGGCGCGCATCATCTACGCTGGGCGTAGTTTCAGATGGTGCAATAGGCGTAAATATTTTTCACAATGTTGGACGTAGCTAAGCCCGACGTAGGACTATTACACCCAACTTCTTAACGTCCGGCTAGTGCAACCGGCCCTTGGTTATTTGCGCATGATTAAACATGAGTATTTATGGTGAGAAAACAAAGCTTTTTTGGACTTTTTTTTAAATGGGGATTGGGGGTGCGCCAACCCGGTTGGGACATAGAAGGGGGTGCGCAGGAAAAAAAGTTTGGGAACCCCTGACGTAGACTACACCACTGATTGTAATCAAATGCTCTCAACACTTTCGCGTCAAATCCGCTTAATCCCACCCTCAGGCCATTCACTGCTTTTTAGGCAGAATCCATTAGGAGTCTGATAAAAAATGGCAATTTACAAGAAATCATGCAAGACGTACTTAAAGGGTTTTACATGATTTTACATTTCCTTTGGTGTGTAAGTGTGTATTAGTACATGTTAACAATGTGCAAAAGGTACAAACCTCAAAGTAAACGATGACACGAGTTATCGTTTCCAACGTAAATCTCTTTTCTTGGACTACAACAAATACACGGATTGTAGGCAACAGTTTACTTTCTGGGATTGGGGATGTAGATAAGACCGACATTATCATAATTCCACCTGCTTCGGACTCAGCCTGTAAGCAGGGACGGATTGGCAATCTGTGCGTTCTGGAAACGCAGGGGCACTAATACGATTACTTATATGCTGCTACGTGTAAAAAAAAAGAGAAAGTCGGACTACTAGCCGTGATTGGTCCAAGGATTCCCGGAATTCGCGAGCCTGAGCATCCACAGCCTGGTCATGATGAGGGACAGACAGAGTTGATGTCACACCCCGAGGCGGACCCAAATAGACTAAAGGGTCACACCCCTCTTAACTCTTCCACCTCGAGGAGTTTCCCAAGACCACCCCAATGACCAGACAGACGAGTATACTACTATTAAAACACACTTTATTAAATATTTAAAAAGGGAAAAGGGGGGAAGGGAAAAAGGGAAACTTAAAACTAATATGGCTCTTCTTTGCCTCCAGGGCCACTTGGGGAAAAGACTGGGGACCGGGGCTCTGGCCCAGCAATCCGTGGCGCGCTCCGCTTCTCCTGGAGGCAGAATCAAACACAGTCAGACCAGGGTAAGTACTCCTTTGCTACTCACAGTACTGGGGGATCCTCGTTCCCACACAGAGCTTCACTGATGCAGGTAGGTAGTTGCTATAATCACAGCACCGGTTTATCCCACAGGTTGTGTTACTCACAGTGCCGGGGGATCCTCGTTCCCACACAAAGCTTCACTGGTTTCAGGTAGGTAGTTGCTATAAGCACAGAACAGGTTTATTTCACAGGTTACGTTACTCACAGTGCCGGGGGATCCTCGTTCCCACACAAAGCTTCACTGGTTTCAGGTAGGTAGTTGCTATAAGCACAGAACAGGTTTATTTCACAGGTGGCGTTACTTACAGTGCCGGGGGATCCTCGTTCCCACACAAAGCTTCACTGGTTTCAGGTAAGTAGTTGCTATAAGCACAGAACAGGTTTATTTCACAGGTGGCGTTACTCACCGTGCCGGGGGATCCTCGTTCCCACACAAAGCTTCACTGGTTTCAGGTAGGTAGTTGCTATAAGCACAGAACAGGTTTATTTCACAGGTGGCGTTACTCACAGTGCCGGGGGATCCTCGTTCCCACACAAAGCTTCACTGGTTTCAGGTAGGTAGTTGCTATAAGCACAGAACAGGTTTATTTCACAGGTGGCGTTACTCACAGTGCCGGGGGATCCTCGTTCCCACACAAAGCTTCACTGGTTTCAGGTAGGTAGTTGCTATAAGCACAGAACAGGTTTATTTCACAGGTGGCGTTACTCACAGTGCCGGGGGATCCTCGTTCCCACACAAAGCTTCACTGGTTTCAGGTAGATAGTTGCTACATACAGTGGATTTTGCTACAGTGTCAGTGTACCGTATTCCTTCGCCCTTCCAGTATGGCTGTCCGGGCGTCGTAGGGACTAGTGAGTCCGATGACCGGTGCCGAACGCTTCCCAAACTCCCCCTCCTTCTTCCACGACCGGGGTCCCGAGCTGGGGCGAACTTTCGTCGAGGCTCCGTTCACCACAAGCTTCTGTTGACGAGGTCAGTACACACACCGTTACGACCCACAATCCGCACGGTACACACTTGATACTACTCACTGTGTTCTACCACTGTCTGTTCTATGTACAAACGAAGCTTCTCGTTGTCACACCCCGGGCACAGGGCTTGGTTTTCTCTCTCTCTGTAGGACTCAGGCCACAACGGATGTCGTCCTCTCGTGACTCGTCGGAGGCTCGGCGGTTTGAACGCTACAAGCACAGCATATACACAGCAAGTAAAGTGTAAACACCATCAATCAGTGAAACTCACCCACAGCACTCTTATACAATTTCACGTGAATTTTAGATCGTCCTTGCCACCTGACTACGACGACCTCGAGAGGATGGTTGGGTAACCACTGGATCACAATTGAGGGAGAGATATGTGATGTTCACAGGCCCGGCGTGTTGGTTATCACTCCCCCAAAATCTGTCACACCCCGAGGCGGACCCAAATAGACTAAAGGGTCACACCCCTCTTAACTCTTCCACCTCGAGGAGTTTCCCAAGACCACCCCAATGACCAGACAGACGAGTATACTACTATTAAAACACACTTTATTAAATATTTAAAAAGGGAAAAGGGGGGAAGGGAAAAAGGGAAACTTAAAACTAATATGGCTCTTCTTTGCCTCCAGGGCCACTTGGGGAAAAGACTGGGGACCGGGGCTCTGGCCCAGCAATCCGTGGCACGCTCCGCTTCTCCTGGAGGCAGAATCAAACACAGTCAGACCAGGGTAAGTACTCCTTTGCTACTCACAGTACTGGGGGATCCTCGTTCCCACACAGAGCTTCACTGATGCAGGTAGGTAGTTGCTATAATCACAGCACCGGTTTATCCCACAGGTTGTGTTACTCACAGTGCCGGGGGATCCTCGTTCCCACACAGAGCTTCACTGGTTCAGGTAGGTAGTTGCTGTAAACACAGTACAGGTTTAGTTCATAGGTGGCGTTACTCACAATGCCGGGGGATCCTCGTTCCCACACAGAGCTCCACTAGTTCAGGTAGGTAGTTGCTATAAGCACAGCACAGGTTTCTTTCACAGGTTGCATTACTCACAGTGCCGGGGGATCCTCGTTCCCACACAAAGCTTCACTGGTTTCAGGTAGGTAGTTGCTATAAGCACAGAACAGGTTTATTTCACAGGTTGCGTTACTCACAGTGCCGGGGGATCCTCGTTCCCACACAAAGCTTCACTGGTTTCAGGTAGGTAGTTACTATAAGCACAGAACAGGTTTTCTTCACAGGTTACGTTACTCACAGTACCGGGGGATCCTCGTTCCCACACAAAGCTTCACTGGTTTCAGGTAGGTAGTTGCTATAAGCACAGAACAGGTTTATTTCACAGGTTACGTTACTCACAGTGCCGGGGGATCCTCGTTCCCACACAAAGCTTCACTGGTTTCAGGTAGGTAGTTACTATAAGCACAGAACAGGTTTTCTTCACAGGTTACGTTACTCACAGTACCGGGGGATCCTCGTTCCCACACAAAGCTTCACTGGTTTCAGGTAGGTAGTTGCTATAAGCACAGAACAGGTTTATTTCACAGGTGGCGTTACTCACAGTGCCGGGGGATCCTCGTTCCCACACAAAGCTTCACTGGTTTCAGGTAGATAGTTGCTACATACAGTAGATTTTGCTACAGTGTCAGTGTACCGTATTCCTTCGCCCTTCCAGTATGGCTGTCCGGGCGTCGTAGGGACTAGTGAGTCCGATGACCGGAGCCGAACGCTTCCCAAACTCCCCCTCCTTCTTCCACGACCGGGGTCCCGAGCTGGGGCGAACTTTCGTCGAGGCTCCGTTCACCACAAGCTTCTGTTGACGAGGTCAGTACACACACCGTTACGACCCACAATCCGCACGGTACACACTTGATACTACTCACTGTGTTCTACCACTGTCTGTTCTGTGTACAAACGAAGCTTCTCGTTGTCACACCCCGGGCACAGGGCTTGGTTTTCTCTCTCTCTGTAGGACTCAGGCCACAACGGATGTCGTCCTCTCGTGACTCGTCGGAGGCTCGGCGGTTTGAACGCTACAAGCACAGCATATACACAGCAAGTAAAGCGTAAACACCATCAATCAGTGAAACTCACTCACAGCACTCTTATACAATTTCACGTGAATTTTAGATCGTCCTTGCCACCTGACTACGACGACCTCGAGAGGATGGTTGGGTAACCACTGGATCACAATTGAGGGAGAGATATGTGATGTTCACAGGCCCGGCGTGTTGGTTATCACTCCCCTGGCTCACCTGCACTTCCTTTTTCCCACAGGGCCACTGACTTACTGGTAAACGGTGCGTCGTCCGTGCTTCCGGTCAACCCGCGGCTCACCCACGCTTTCCTCTCCAGTGGGGCCAGGGACCTCAAGAAACGCAAAAAGCACACACCAGGACAACTCTTCATACAAGTTATGTACAGATAAGTACCACCACGGTTACTCACGCTTTGTTTCCAATAACCTCGGTTCACTGCGTTCTTGATGGCTCTGTGTCCACTCTTTCTCACTGAAACTCCACAATATTCCTTCGTCAGCTGATTGTCTCTTTCTCTCTTCCCCAGGAGAGCGATCCAACCAGCGTGGTCCGTCTGCAAAGCAGCAGCACAGCGTACACAAAGTATACCACCAGCACCCCGTTTAATAGTGATGTTACCAGTGACACCGAAGCTCCGAAGCGTGTGTCAAAAAAACGAACCGATTTTCATTGAAGCTTTGTATCGAAGCTTGATTCGTTCTGGCAAAATCACGTGACCAATGACGTCCGAAGCTTCGTTTCACACACACCCACGTGACTGCTTCGTTATCTGATTCAAAGGTTTAGAATTGTGCGATGCGCGGCGCGCCCTCATGGGTTGTATTGGAGTATTGCATTACACGGAATCGATTACTGTAGTGAGTTTATGAGATATTATATATATATATATATATATAGTAGTGAAAAGTCTTTTCTGCTCCACTTAATACCATGATATATTTTTTATTGGTTCACACTTTATACTTTTGAGTCAGTCTATCCTTAATTTGTTATTTTTGTTTGGAGTACCATTCGCATGAAATGGAACACGCTTTGGTCATGTATTTAATATGTTGTTACATTTATTTATGAATCTATCCTTAATTTGTCAATCCATTAAGTTTTGCTTTTATAATTAATACGTTGTTTAGTTGTGGAACATGTTGTGAAACAGCACTTTCACCAGCAGAGGTCCTCATTGAGCTCTGATTTGAAAAGCTTCGAGTAATGAACCTTTTTCCGATACAATTGGGTTGAAAGCTTCACTGCTTCAAGAAAGCTTCACTTCGCCATCACTACCGTTTAATGTCTGCAAAGGTGTCTTTATACCCTGACTCTTCTCCTCGTCAGCCTATTAGCAACCGCTGTGTTAATTTGCCCCACCTGAGCGTGATCAGACTTAATTTGACTTCGGGGAAACCTCGGAAATGAAATGTGGAAGCCGGGTTCCGCCCGTCGTCCAACTAAAATGTGGAAGCCGGGTTCCGCCCGTCGTTCATTTAAAACGTCACCTGTGACATCGACTTCACATCAGCAAGATGTCCTGTAAGTGCCAGAAGTAGCAGGAAACGTAACATTATAATATAATATACACAATATAAAAATAATAAAGCTCACGTGAAAATTAACTTAATGCGCAACTACTGTTAGAGAGAAACGTGATGTGAGTGTGTGTGTGTGCGCGTGTGTGTGTGTGTGAGAGAGGCCCGGGCGCGATCGAACAGTGGAAACGTAAAAACAATACATACTTCGTCATTTTGTTCATATGGGACATCATTCAAACTGCAAAGTGTTTGATTATGTACTGTCTCAATAAAACAAAACATTGTGCTTTTGTCAAATTGTAAACTCTTGTCAAACTGTAACCTACAACTGTCATCTAACCAAAATCACACACACGCACGCACGCATGCACGCACACACACACAAGCAAAAAATATTTTGAGAAATGTGGGTAGACATTCATGGTATTGCATTGGTTTTCATTTCTTTCATTAACTTTATTGTATATGAGAGGTTGTAGTGAGCTCACATTTTCTGCTAGAATGAAGAGTAAGGCATATCAGGCATTGCTACCACTCTAAACGTGCTAATATACAAGAAAGTGGGCTAAATAATTGACCAAATATTAGTTTTACCAAAAAATCCTAGCTTGTACTTTCTGTCTTTCTTCCATCAGAGTGCCGTTTTTTCTTGTCTTTCATATTTGTATTTAGTATTGTGGAATTGGCAAAGACCTGGTGGCTGTTTGTGAAAACTTTATAGACCAAATTAAAAGGGCCTTGCCATTTTCATTATTTCACAGCCTTATTATACATCAAAGTGTAATATGACATTGACAAAATATTAAATAACCTTGTCTGATAGTCTGACAGTATTATGGCATAGTATCCGGACATCCTTGTTTTTGTTGCGCACCATTAGGGGCGAATGGCCGAAATGATGGGCCTATTTGGGAGAAAGTCCAGGGCTGTTTTTTAGCCCCAGTCCGTCCTTGCCTGTAAGTTAACTCCTGTTAGCATTGCACTGTGACTGAATTTTTCAAACATGGTAAGGAGCGTCACATTTCCGGCTGACATCAGAGGTAATGTGTTTTTTTAACCATAAACCACGCAAACACATTGTATTATACCAAATACATAAAATAAAATATTTTTTTTAGCAATGAAATAGGTGCCCTTTAATTGTACGAGGGATCAATCTTTACTAATATATATATTTGTGAGAAAAATAACATAAAAGCAACATTAAAGAGTGGATAAGAATTGTCCAGTTCTGAACTATTTAAAAAGGGACTGTGCACTTTTACATTTTAGCACTGTATGCTTTCTCTTTGATGATTTTACATGTTATATAATAACATTAAAGTATTAATATTACAGATATTTAAGCTAGGCCTAAAGCCTGGATTATATAAAGCATGTTTTTTACGTTTACAGCCTTGCAAAGCATAGTTTCCACTGTAAGAAAGACTCAGACTTGCTTCCTCAAAGACTCGGTCTTGACTCGGACTCGGCATAGGCGGTCTCGTCCCCATCACAGAGGTGAGGATTTTAAGAAACGCAGGATGTTGAGTTGTTGTGTAGACAGTAAAACCAGGGTTTTTGCCTTGCGACGTCACATTTATTAGGCTTCTGATTGGCCAAGGTGAGTTTACGATTTGGTTTATATCGCCGCCTGCTGGTGTGGCATGCTCTTGACAGCGCTTGATAGCGTGTTTTTGCTTTTTCATGCGGACAGAGATTTCTTTCAAAACGAGCATGTGTGAACGGGATTTTTTGGAGGAAAAACTGTGGTTATAAAAATACCCGTATCCATGTGGACTAGGCTTGAGTTCTCCTGTTTTCTCCAGTCCTTTGTCCGCTATTGTTAATTGTCTATGTTGTTTATATTCCTTCAGTCACCACGTTTGTTGTTTTGTATGATATTTACTTCTCGTCTCCAGTGTCTGCCTCCTTATACAACCCTGACACATGTTTCAAAGCTATTTTAGATACAGTAAGTAAAACCGTGTTTAGGTATAATTAAAGTCCATATCTGCCAATGCCTTATTTAAAATGGTTAATTCCAATGTTATGAAATCCAATCCTATTAAGTAAATAACTGTGAAAATACACACTGGTTCAGTGACAAAATAGGGAGTTGTGAACCCTTTCATTAAATACTAATGAGACATTCAATACTCGGCATTCTGGGAATGATAATTAGCCTGGGCAGTTTGACTCGTATCATGGTGAAAGGCACAGAAATATTCACTAAGAATGACAACAGACACATTAATCCTATTGAATAGGGAAAACATTGGAGACATTTTATTTTAGTGTGCATTAAAAACTGATTTATTTACTGACAGTTTAATATGAGTGGCAGATCTCCTTCAGTCCCTTAAACGTTTATGTGAAATGGCAAATCATCAATGCATTTGTTTTTCTCAAAATAACTTATCAAGGGCGAACAGAATTTCTTGGCACGTTATATGTATTTTATGAGGTGGCTACTTTGATATTAGTTGGTACGACTACATTTGTATGTTTTTGGATGCTTTGATTTGGCCCCTGTGATGTTGAGGTTGGGGTGGGGTTTAACTTATTTCATTTATTAGGTAAGAACTGGAGGAAAAGTATGCGGGACAAAAGAAACAAAGCAATTTTCTGTAGGGTGACCATATGTGCCAATCTTCCCGGACGCATCCCGTCCAGGATTTTGTATTCGTCTTCCGGAAGTCGTATTTGTCGACCGCATACGTCATAGAGGATTATTATTATTATTACAGAAAAGCAACGGTTACATTTTAAGGTAAGAATGAAACTATGATTGTATATCTTATGTTTTTAACTGAATGGCGTATGCGGTCAACAAATACGACTTCCGGAAGACGCACCGAAATCCTGGACGGGATGAGCCGGGAAGAATGGCACGTATGGTCACCCTATTTTCTGTGAGCCCTGATTACATTTGAACTCCAAAATATGACAGCATCTTTAGCACACAACCCTTGACAGAGCTGACGAATATTGTGTTATTTTGGTCACCGTTTTGCGTGTGTAGGTCCAGAAAGCTGTTTTTAATCATGATAATTAAATTCTTTTTTGTATCAAGGGTGGTGTTTCTTGTGTCATGTTTTACAGTACTAAAAAAAATAGGACCTTTTCGACCATGCGTTCGGCGCACAAACCATTTTTCCCGTCGTTAAATTAGCAAAAGTGCATTCGGACACGCCCATTTAGACGTTGCGCTGTGCGCTTTAGACAATGCGCTTAGATCGTTAAAATAGGGCCTGTATTTAAACTGTTGACATTTTTTTATTTTCAACAAATCAAGTTTGTACTGTCGGGTTGCTTTTGAAATATTTGATGAAACTGAAATTTAAAATGAAAATGTAATTTAATTATTTTTTGCAAAGGTAAATGACAAAATATGTTTGCAGTTACAGTACATATTAACAAGGTTATAGTCATCTATATTTACTAAAACCAAGTGTAACACAAAAATCTATCTTGTTCTGTTGTGTTACTTTTGACCCACCTGTGTGTTAGCCTACTTTCGTCCCTGCTGACAGGGTCAAAAGTAACAGTGTGCTACTTATGTTCAAAGGGAAATTATACTTAAGTCGTTTTACATTTGTTCAAAATTCCCCCTGGTATTGATAGACCACACTTGTGAGTTATTTACCACAACAAACCTATATCTATGTCTAAAAGATAATCTTAAATTCTTCTGAAAAATTTTAACTTCCCCTCCTCTCCCCAAGTCATTAGTTTTTATGATTCAAAGTACAAATTAGCCAACTCCTAAAATACGTACAAATTCTTGTGAGATCTGGCTGCAAGGGTTTCTTACTAAGGTTCTGACCTATGTTTTATAAATCTAATGCATTTTAAGTATGAAATGTAGACCAATTTGTATACATGAGTGCCTTGGTTTCCAATAAATAGGATGACGGTGAAAGGTGAAAAGCATCCAGGGTGCGAGGGGGGGTGACACTATTTCCGCTGTCTCTCAGACTGGTGGCGTAAATTGATGGGTAGGATGGTTGGGCCCTCAGCACGTCACCCAATATGCTGTAACTTTCAAATCGAATGCGTGGATGCAGAACTGAAGCAGATAAACACGGTGAAAAGACATGGATTCCATTATGGATGAGTCATAGAGTTCAAATAATCTATGAGTCATACACTTCATGACAAAAGAAGTCAAGGCAACCCGTTTTAAGCTGCAAAAAATATAGTTAACCAGATAGCTTTTCACATGTGCGGTCACCGATTCACACTGTTACTTGACACAGATATGTCAAAATTAAGTGTCGGTTACTGCATTTTTTACATTTATCTAATTGATGTTTATTGTGTAAACCTATATCCTATGTACAGTAATATTAATTTTACCTCACATTAGGGGTTGAACCAACTAGTCGACTAGTCGACTAGTCGACCTTAATGCAATGTCGTGACGCTTTAAGCCTGAGGTCGACTAGTCGCATTGATCACACAGACAGTGGACTAAACGCTACTACAGCTAGTCATCTATTTCTTTCCAAGATCTTTTTGTGTGAAGTGAAAAAATCCCTCACACTCAGTTTTTCATAACTTGCCTGTTTGTACTTAATAAACCAATAAAAAACATTTGGCGCGAGGTCACTGTATTTGGTTTCGCACGCTCACAAGGTTTGCGAAAAGTAAATGCTAGAGGCTATTTTTAAAAATAAATTAATAATAGATAAATTCCTTTATTCGAATAGTAAATAAAATACAGCAATAAAATAATTAAAATTAAAGTCTCTCCTGGTTGTGTTCCAAATTATTAACATTATGTCTTTTAGGCTAACAGTAAAGTGCAGAGTAAGATTTGTTTCTGTAAATCCTCAGACATTATTTTTACCACTTAATTAAGTTTTGCTTTGTAGAAAGCATTTCTTTTAAATGAATTTCGTTTTGTATAAATTGTATCTTAATTTTAATAAATGTTTCATCAACCAATTGCATGTATTTAATTAATAAAAAGCAAATATAGCAGAGAATATAATAACCGGTCCGTGCATGAAGGCGCCGGCACGGCGCGTTCACTTGCATTGCATTGTTAACTAGAACGCACCTCATCATAAATGAATAAAACGTAGGTCTATATGCCTCATACATTTGCATTAAATATATTTGCTGTATTTCTAGAGCAGGCAAGGGCTTTCAGACCTGCCTTAGCCGGTGTGTCTTTTACGCATTCTGAAGGTGCCCGTTTTATCGTGTTGCAGTCTATTAGGCAACTTTTCGCATAAGATGGGTTTAGATTTGGAAATACATGACATCTACATTTCAGTGGTAACAGATAAGGTGATGATGATCATCCTCTGTCTTTATTATTGTTAGCAGCACTACCTCAAACTAAAGCGCAGTCTCTTCGGAGCTGTCATTTTTTTAAATGAGCCGCGGCAATTTTCAAATGAGCTTCACAAACGACCTTGTACCTAAACTATTTCGAAACTAAGCAGCCATTTGTCCTCCGATTCGGCGCCGCGTTTGTGGGACTCATGTTCCGCGCTGTAGGGGATTTAAAAAAGTGTGTTTGTTTGTGAGCCGGAGGCAGAGCGCAGAGAGATGCGACAGAGTTGCGAAATTGCAGGCGCGGCTCGAAATGGCTGTTATTTCAAACAGCGTAGCATATTTTAAACCAGCTAATGAGGCTCGGTGGCCAGTCAAGAAAATGTTTAGTTTTCGCCATCCCTAGTTAACATTAAGTTGCAACATAGGAGCTGTATAATTTTAGCATTGTTATGCCGACATGCATCGATTAAAAAATGCTCTAAAACTGGACTAAGTGTTGCATTGTTACGTTAAGTTGCAACATATGAGCTGTATAATTTTTTTAATTTAAGTTGCAACATAAGCTGTATAATCAGCATCTGTATTAATGTTCTGCTAATAAATTGTGGCATGTTGCAAAGCAGTCCCATCTCTTGTGTTTTGTATGATTGACATCAACGACTAGTCGACGTTGACTCGACTTTGATGTCATAACAGTCGACTTTAAATAATTTGAAGTCGTTCAACCCCTACCTCACATTTATCCAAAGTGCTTTACAGAGCATTCAAAGTATACATGTTTATAAAATGCAGTTATACTAGTAGAGCAAAGCATTAGTGGCACAAAGATTGTGAGTTCGAATTCCAGAAGGAACACACATACTGAGAAAAATGTATAGCCTGCATAGCTGCAATGTAAGGTGCAAATACATTTTAGAAGTACAGGGTATGTGTGATCTCTGGGGTTCAAAGCTTTGCACTGCTATTGCAAAACGTTTAATAGCTGTTTAAACAGTCCATTCTTTTATGCCTCCCAGTGCAGTATCTGAAAGGCAGGAGGTAAATTCACGAGCTTGAAAAGCCATTGAGAAGGTCCTTCGAATTCAAAGTTCTTGAGGATTTTACTGGCTTTACAGAGACCAATGAGAACCTGATCATGGAGTAGGTTAAAAGCCTTTGATAAACTGAAGGTTGCTTACCATACATGTTGTATATGCTGAGAAATGTGTACTACATATTGAAAATGGGCTAATATGGGTCCTGGGAATAGACCCTCGTCCAACGCATATAAGAATCAAGAGATTAGGGATGCCTCCCCATACTGAAAGGTATATAAAGGACCAAAATGGCATCCATATTGAACTTAAGAGTAGAAGAGGACACTCGCTTCTCTCACAATTTCTGATCAACATTATTTATATTGTTATATTTTTGGTTATACTTCATTTTAATAGTCCCCTTTAGACATTCTACTAACTATATGTAACTTTGCAGCCACATGTCGACTAACTCTCATTAATTCAACTACATCAAACTTTGATTAGGGATAGGGTTAAGTTTAGTCCATTTTTTTAATTATAGGCGAGGGTCCGCGTAAAGTGCACATGATGCTATTTTTTGGTCATCCGAATAGTTCGCACGACTGTGCTAAATTTGCGCGAACAAAATCAAAAAATGTTTTTTGTAGACTTCTGTTGATAAACTACTTGGGAGTTGTATTTTTGGTGATTGACAATATAAAAAAATTACTAATTCTTCGCTATGTATACTGTGTTAGACTTGATGAGACTAGTGCACTTATTGCTGTCCTTTTGTTGCTCTAATTGCTTCTATTGTTTACCTCATTTGTAATTCACTTTGAACAAAAGCGTCTGCTAAATGTATTGTAAATGTACTGTACGTGCACTGCCAGATTTTTGGAACCCTACATTGTACCCATAGGTCACATATACGCCTACAGGAGAATGTAGTATGTAGCCCAGGAGATGCATTGCATTTTGTCGCAATGCGTGTGCATCAAACATCTATGTAGATGTATGATTCAAATAAACTAAACTTTGCAAGGCTGTGCTTTCGACAGTGCGTGTACATTCACGTACATACACATAAAAACAGACTATACTATGGACTTTAGGGTTAGCAGAAAAAGTTACGACAACATGTCGTTGAATAAAGGCTTATAGACCATTTCATTGGACACGCATTATCACAGTTATGCGTCTGGCGGAACTAAACTTCCGGTCTCTGTTTGTTTCACTAGTTTGCCTGCACATTCAGATCTTGAAGGGATAGTTCGGCCAAAAATGATATTAAACCCATGATTTACTCACTCCCAAGCTCTCCGAGTTGCATATGTCCATCGTTTTTCAGACAAACACATTTTCGGATATTTTATAAAATATTTTAGATCTTTCAGTTGATTAAATGTAATGTTACAGGGTCCACCCATAGTCCACGAACTCAAGTCCAAAAAAAGTCAACCCATTCTTCACAAATTAAATCCAAACGGCTCCAGGATGATAAACAAAGGTCTTCTGAGGGTAATCCGTGCGGTGTTGTTGTAGAAATATCCATATTTAAAACTTTATTAACGAAAATAAATACCTTCCGGTAGCGCCGCCATCTTAGTCGCGTGCGCATTCAGGATGAGAGCTTACGCAGCCTACGGAGGCTACTCTGCTGCTGCTCTGTGCCCCCACCCTCCAAATTTCTCATACGTCACTAAGAAAAGTGCGTACACTACACTAATACTCTCTCCTGAATACAGAGGAGTCTAAGATGGCGGCGCTACCGGAAGGTATTTATTTTCGTAAATAAAGTTTTAAATATGGATATTTCTACAACAACACCGCGCGGATTACCCTCAGAAGACCTTTGTTTATCATCCTGGATCCGTTTGGATTTAATTTGTGAAGGATGGGTGCACTTTTTTTGGACTTGAAGGTCATGGACTATGGGTGGACCCCGTAACATTACATTTAATCAACTGAAAGATCTAAAACATTTTCTAAAATATCCGAAAATGTGTTTGTCTGAAAAACGATGGACATATGCAACTCGGACAGCTTGGGGGTGAGTAAATCATGAGTTTAATATCATTTTTGGCCGAACTATCCCTTTAATGATTACTGGTAAATGAACTTGGCTTGCTGTCCTCGAAGGAAGCTCTGCACCAGAGCTCTGAACATTCAGAGAGAGCGAACATGAAGCCAGGGCTCGAGACCAAAGTTCTACCCCCTACAACAGAACTGCACAGAGGAAGAAAGAGAGCAGTGAAGGAGGAGGAGGGATGCCGGAAAAATTGCAGATGGACCCAGAGACCTGAAGGCAGCCCATAATGATGATTGACAAGCCTGAATGTTTAGGCTTCTCCCAAACCTACGTTTAGAACTACATTTAAAGGTCTGACTAGTGGCTTAACTGAACTCTGGAAAAAATACCTCATCAAAAATAACAAATGTATGGTTTCCTAAAGACGAGGCAAGGCTGCGATCATCAACTTAGGGTAATCTACTTGTACTTTAAAAGTCTCTATTGTCATTGTGGATGTTTACCGGAAGTTAGCTGGGTTCCACGAAAGCTGTTGGTTTATGTTGTTACTGCTGAAACCAATAATAGTCAAAAGAATGTTTGGTGGGGGATCATCACAATAAACTGTTAGTAGATAAAAAGCAGTCTACTAATATTCCAATGACTGGTAGTTGACAAGAAGTTGCAAAATTACTTGGAAAGATGGGTTATTTTCAAACCAGCAATGGGTAAATATTGGACAGCTCTCACAAATTTCCGTGGTATAGTCACGGAATATTTTGCCAATTTATTATAATATAATTTATTATAATTATAATATTGTGTCATTGTCATGGATCTCCGCATTTTTCCGTCTCCATACCACAGACTTTCCGTGTCAGTTTCACATATTGGTTACTCAATTGTTTTTTCCTATTTTTAAACCATTTTCGCTTTGGTTTGTGGTTAGATTTGGGGTTTAGGTTAGGATGTCACTTTCACATTCAACTATTGGTTTATTCTATTTTTTCCAGATGTTTAAACAGTTGTCACCTGACGCTCAAACTGATTTTGCCAAGTGAGAGATGTCCTCAGGGCAACATATTGCGTTGACCCAAGGACAACATTTTTCTAAATAAAACCTAAACCTAAACCCACCCCAACCATAACCAAACCCTAAAATCAGAGGGACATGATAAGTGAAAAAAAATGGTCTAGAAACAGCTAATCCTGGTTGTAAGCTTAAACTTAAAACAAACTGTAAACTTATTTCTGAAATCTGATTGGTTGATTGAAATGTCCCAGGGTCAACATGATGTTGCCCTAAGCACATCAACCACTTGGTCAAAAATCAGGAGAGCCGTCCCCTGACGTTAGAGTTGGATGTCATTTTATGTAACAGAAAGCCGTTCTACCCCAAACCCAAGCGACAATAGTAAGAAAATAGGGGAAAAAATTGAGTAACCAATGAATGAAAATCAGAGGAAAAGAGGGTCGTGGTAAGGACACGGAAAAATGCAGAGATCCGTGACAATGACACGGATAAATTAGCAAATTATTCCGTGACTATACCACAGAAATTCACGAGATCAGGCATAAAAAAACCTTTTAACCCATCAGTGTGTTCTGTCCAAAATTTATCCAATGCTGGGTTGAAAATAGCCCACCATTTTTAAAATGTATAGTTAGGAAAATGTTTAAATTGTACTATTGAAATAAAATAAAAATATTTGTCAGATTAATTTGTCTCTTTCCTATTCATTTTTATAGGCATACACAGACAAACACCTTTCAGAAGACAAAAAAGCTGATGCCATTTAATGCAGGCGCCCTTTTATTGTCTTTGTGGTGCATCTCATTACATCACCTGACCTCTGTCTTGAAATATAGTGTGCAAGGTAAGGTGATCATAATGAAGTTAAAATAATTTATCCCACTGTCATGTTTTACTATAGTTTGGGGACAAAGATAACAATGTAGTTTTGTTGCTATGGTGTTTTAAGTTGGTCTGAGTTTATGATGTCGCCAGTGAATTGTATAAAAAATACAAATAAAGAAACATGTTTTACAGTTCGAATCCAGTGTCTTTATTCGAAAGACATGCACGACAAATAAATAGCTTGCCCTATTGTCCACTAGCATGTGAAATTTCATTTAAACAGCTGGCGATACATAATTAACTGGAACTGACCTAATGCATAAATGAATCTGTGTCTGTTGTCCTGTCATGACACCTACGTTAGATGTTCCCAACCTCATCAATTATGGATACTGAAAGAGCATGACTTAAAGTCAACAAAAATCAATTACCACCACACTCCCCAACCAAAAACATATAACAGTTAAAAGCTAAGGCCTTTTAGTTGACGCCGATAGCCGGGTGGTATGTGCACCCGAGTTTAATTCCCGTCTCTGCGTTCTTTCCCGATCACGCTCCCCTATCTCCACCCAGCACTTTCCTGACAATCTCTACAACTGTTCTATCCAAATAAAAGTATAAAAGTATGGAAGACGAAAAATGACTTAAGTGTATATAAATAAATAAATATGAATATATATGCTATATATGCTAACACCAATCAGGAGAAGCGCTCCTAATTTCATTGTATGTAATGCAATGACAATAAAAGCATTCAATTCAATTCAATAAATGAATAAATACATAAATGCATAAATAATTAAATAAATGTAGAAATACAGAAATTAATAAATGAATAAATCAATAAATGCAGGAATAAATACGTTTTTAATGAAATGCAGAAATAAATAAGTAAATAAATGTAGAAATACAGCAATAAATAAATGTAGAAATACAGAAATAAACAAATGAATAAATGCATAAATAAATAATTAATTAAATGCAGAAATAAATGCAGACATAAATAAATAAATATACTGTTTTGTCAAAAGAATCAACTTTTAATTTTATTATTTTTGCACCGCTACATTTATTTCTACATTTTTTATGTACTTTGATGTGTATTCATATATTTCTACATTTATTTATTTCTGCATTTATTACTTATTCTTTTATTCTTTTAATTTCTACATGTATTTACTTATTTATTTCTGCATGTATTTATTTATTTATTTATTCATTTATTTATTTCTGTATTTCTACATTTATTTATTCATTTATTTATGCATTTATGTATTTTCATTATTTATAAACACGTAATTTTTCGTCCTCCATATAAAAGCACCTAAAATAAAAAAGATAAGGCCTTTTATTTAATATTTTTTTGCCTTAATTGTGCCCATCTGCAGTTCCTATAGCTTTGATGTAAATAGTCCTCCTTTCTAACATTTTTGTAGCTTTGCTTCTTCAGTATTTAAAAGCGACAAGGGCACCATGTGTAGTCCACTTGATGCAATATATTTTTATTTTATTATTTTTTTGTGGTAAAGGCCTCAAGGGCTTCTGTTGTGGGCACAAGAATGATTATGTATGTTATGCTCCTTGAGGAAAAGGGCTTTGTCAAGAAAAGGGCAACACTCACATTCCAATTTTTAGTAACATTTACATCATACTCAGCGTGTATTTAAAGCCTCAGGCAAACAAAGATGCTTTGCTTTTAGATCAGATATTCAAGCTGTTTATAATAATCAAAGATCAACAGAGGCAAAACGATGCAAATAGACCTTTTCTGTTACGCTCTGCCTAAATGTCAAGATACATTATCTCATTGAAATCAACAGATGAAAGCTAGTAATGGAAACTCACAGCAATATGATAATTAATGGTTAATATTTTTATGCATTCAGCAGACACTTTTATCTAAAATGACTCACTGTACAATACATTAAGGTAAACATTTTCAGTACCTGTATGTGTGTTCACTGGATTTGAATCCATGACCTTTTGCACAGCTAATGCAATGCTTTACCACTGAGCTATACAGAAGCACTTTATAATTCAACACTGTTTTGGATAATTGCAAAGCAGCTTTACAGTAAATATATAGTAATACAGGCAGTAGAGACATAAAAAAGAAAAAAAAATTATGTAAATACCGAGGGGCAACCTTCCGATCTCTCTGATAAAGCCAATACGGAAGTTAATTCAACTGCAATTCGTTGACTGGCCACTAGAGGCAGGCTCCAAAAAGGAGTCAATTCCCATAGACCTCCATGTTAAAATGGCCAACTACAGTAGAAAATAATATGTACAGCCTGGTACAAAAATAGTTTTTGGTCTGTATAGCTAAGTTTGCCCTTCACGACAACTGTTAAGGGGGCGAATTTTCTTGTAACTCCTCAGTTTAAATTATATTAAGCTTTAAAGTTCTGCATAATTAAGGGCGGGGCCACTTGAGGGAGGGGTGAACAGCCACTGCTGTCACTAGAATCGAGCTTGGTGAGCGTGGTTTCAGCAACCAGACACCTCAGCTTCACCCACGTCCCGCCTCTTTACCCATTTTCGGATATCCGCGAGTGACGCGCGGCCAAGATGGCGACGGCAGGCAACGCCTACTTTAAGCTTTAAAAACGATCTTCAGAAACCAATGGGTGACGTCACGACACTACGTCCATCTTTTTTTACAGTCTATAGTAAATACATAAAACATTGTATTTATTGGAGTTTTTATACCATGTACATACGCAATACAATCCTAACTTTAAAAACAATTGCCTCTAATGAACCTTTCAAATTTAGGGGTACAAAATAGATCCTTCATGCACCCAAAAAGGTACAACCTTGTATGGTGTTTTGTATACCTGTACAAAATGTAATCTAGGGTACAGAAAAGTAAAGTTTTAAACCATTTTTTTTGACAATGTACATCAATTTTATACTGTTTGAAGAGCGATGCGCATCATAAATACCTGCAATTTCATTCAAAATAATAATACCAACATTTTAGGAGAGTTTAATTTTTTTCCGCTTGATTATGGAAATAAAAACCTGTTCCTGTGGCTCAGTGAATATGAAGTCACAAAAAGGTCATGGGTTCAATCCCAGGAATACACTTAATGACATAATTATAAAATGTATACCTTTTCACTTTGACAGAGGTGTCTGCCAACGGCATAAATGTAAATGTAAGACAAATTTCTAGAGCAGAGGAAAATATCTAACTTGTTAAAGAGACACTTCACTTTTTAAAAAAAAACATGCTCATTTTCCAGCTCCCCTAGAGTGAAACATTTGAGTTTTACCGTTTTGGAATCCATTCAGCTGATCTCCGGGTCTGACGGTACCACTTTTAGCATAGCTTAGCACAATCCATTGAATCTGATTAGACCATTAGCATCATGCTAAAAAAAAAGAGTTTCAATATTTTTTCTATAACCATGCCATTACATGGCTGCGAAAGGGGCAAGGATATTACGCAGCACCCGGAAATAGTCCCCAGCTATTGAAAGTAACCAAGGGGACTATTTTCAGGCACTACTTAATATCATTGTGCCTGCTGCAGCCATGTTACGGCAGCAAAGTCCTTGATTATTACGCCAGAATGAGAGTATAGTTCCTAGCATATCTGCCTAGAAATCTCAACTTTTAATTTTCTGTTGGTCTTAGTACACGATGTAATTACAAAAGAGTCAAGTTTTAAATAGGTAAAATATTAAAACTCTTTGGTCATTTTTGAGTGTGATGCTAATGGTCTAATCAGATTCAATGGATTGTGCTAAGCTATGCTAAAAGTGCTAGCGCCAGACCCGGAGATCAGCTGAATGGATTCCAAAATGGTAAAAATCAAATGTTTAACTCTATGGAAAATGAGCATATTTTCAAAAAAAGTGGAATGTCCCTTTAAAAGAAATAAAACCCTGAACAAACTGCATCACTCTCCCTTGCGGATCTAAAGTCAAGTGAAAAGTTTTACAATTTAACCAAACAAACAGGACAACCCCCCCGCCCCATATAATAGATGATAGAATAAGGTTCAACCTTCAATAACACTCAAAGTAATCTAAATGCATTGCACAAAACATAAAGTCCAAATTAAAGTTGTCAGGCATCATTTTTGTATGGGGAATAAAGGCTGTCCAGATTTCTAAACACATTTCTTTCAGGCTCTCCCACATGGTCAGTCAAAGAAGATAAATACACATAACCACACTAATACACACAACCCAACCACACATCCAGAGATATAAAATAATATTAATATATAAAACTGTCTAAACAAGAAAAATATAATCTTCAAGCATTTTTGCAATAACCAAAATGTTATTTATTCGATTTATGGCAGTGTAGGACTTTCTTGTCTACTGTAATGATAAAACTGGCTGACCAATGATATCTCACTGGTTAAAGGAATAGTTCACTGCAAAATGAAAGTTAGAAAAGTATGGGTCAGCCTTTCACCTGTTATCAACTTTCTAGTGAACACACATATTGCCATAGTGTGTAGGTTTAAAATATAAATGTTTTACCTCAAAGACATTTTTTATTTATTTATTTTATTTATTTGTTTATTTGTACAGGGACAATGCACAACAACAGTGTTGTGCCGGATTTAGCTACAGTGTAGAGCTAATTTGCATCTGCAGTCCCTGGGTAGGATGTTATTTAAAGGCGGGGTGCATGATTTTTGAAAAACACTTTGGAAAGGGAGTCGGGCCGACTACCAAAACACACTTGTAGCCAATCAGCAGTAAGGGGCGTGTCTACTAACCAACATCGTTGCCTGGGTTGCGTATGTGTGGGGCGGGTCTATCAAAAGAAGATCCAGATTCTATTGGGGTAGGGGCGTGTTTGTTTGGGTGATTTTAAACGTCACCATTCTTTCAGAGATCATGCACCACACCTTTAATATCTGCATGGATTAGTCAGTTGGTGGATGGATGCAGTTTTCAGACCTTTAAAAATGGGGCACTATTCAAATCAGCATTATAAATCTGAAAAGAATATATGTTTAGGATATTATTTAAAGACACAATTATTATATTTTTTTTACAAATGACTTATCTGTGAGCTCCATAAATAAATAAAGAGCCCTCATAAACTCAAAAAAAAAAAAAAAAAACGTATTTTAATTCTTTCCTCCGGTCATGAGGAATGGCGAGAGGGCGGGGCCCAGGAAAAGATCGCACCGATTAGCAAATAGCAACATGACTCAACTTACAACCAATTCTCGATGGATAATCCAAGTCCCGCCCTATCTTTTGTCACATTGGGTTAGTGTCAGATGTGGAGTTTGGGTTAAGATGTCACTTTATGTATTGGTTTCTCTTTTTTTCCCTATTTTTAATCTATTGTCGCTTGGGGTTAGATTTGGGGTCTGGGTTAGGATGTCTGAAATGTAACCCCAAGCGCCAATGGTAACAAAATGGGGAAAAAATTATTTGTTATAATAAATGTTATTTAAGTTAACTTGCACTTGCATCCTCCGTTCCTGTTTACCCCATCAATGGAACATAAATGGAAATAAAAGACATTTTAATAAGGATGTTTAAGTTTGTAGCACCAGTATGAGTTGTTCCTTATGTGATATTGATGCAATATTTCACTTTTTATAATGAATATGTGCATTTGCATGCATATTGAACAAGCTAAAGTATCTGACACAATACAGGGCTATGTACTGTAGAAAATGAAATTCAGCGCCCAGATGTTCTGCTTTAATTATGTTAGAAAATATTAAAACTGATTCATTAAATTTAATCTGTAACTGTTAGAAAAGCTGGACGGCTGAAAGGATGGGTGTCTAAAATGCGCTTTTCTTGATCCAGGAACTGATAATACCAGAGGATGGGGTGTATTCATCATATAAAAATTTTTAACATCTCACTAGCAAGACTGATACAAAGCAAACCTACATCACTCATCAACATTAGATAGACGTTTCCATTATAGGCAACAAGCTGTTGTGCACAACGGAAACATTCATGTTACAAGCATCCTGTTCCTATTTACAGAAATGTCCATTTAATAATATTTGGAAATCTTGAAATTTCCTACTGACGACATGATGTAAATAAACATCCTAAAAACAATGAATCTAATGTGCATACGACACAGGCACAAACAATACATCACTCAGAATATACAGTAGTCACTCAACTCCATATCTTATACCTAACACCGTTTTAGTTGTGACTATATCATACTTAGTGTACAAACACCACAAAACTAAATAAACCAACAAACATAAAGGAAACTCAGAAAAATTGGTACCTTCCCTAAGGAACCAGGAGGAAACAGCACCAGTGTCCATAAAGAAGAAAAACATCCGTACAGTTTAATTAGGACTTGGATAAGCCCTGGGAATACACAGAGAAATACTGTGAAAAGACTGCTGGACGCAATGATATGCAAAGGAAAAATCTAATGTCTAATTATGATTCGAAAATACCAATTTCAAGATTAATAATTAAACATATTTAATTAATTCTTGAATCTGTAATGTGTCCAGATGAACAAAATCACCAGGGATTGTGGTCTGTCACTTAAATTTAATTAATGAACACTACTGGAAAACGGCATGGGACAGGTCGTCTCAGTGGTGACATTTCAGCAAAAAAAAAAAAAAATACAATTAAGCTCACATACATTATAAGAACTGTCATTTTTTGTACAGTTTTTCACTTTCCAGTTTTATGCACCAAATATTTTCCTATGCTACAGAAAAAAAATAATCTTTTCTTATTTGCTGTTGAATTAATAATAACACTTTTTTTAGGGGTGGGGTGGGGGGGTGATGCTCATTTTTCCATCATGCTGCACATCAAACATTGACAGAAACAACTGTATTGTACTATATGTGCAAAGTTCATCTCCAAATGTGTTTTGCACTTTGAGATTTCCGTTTCATGTTATTTAATCGATACATCTAACAAACAGGAAATTACGAGAGACATTCTAAAATATCATCCATACAGTACACCTAAATGTGTTGATTACTGGCACAACATTAATCTGAGTCATAACAAAGCAAATATTTATATAAACCAAAAGATTTCGAAAAGGAAAAATTATTATAACTATAACTAATATATCAGTAATTGTGTTAATGAAATGTATAACTTCAGTTCATTAGAAACCATTAAAGATGGATATCCATATGGAAACTGTAAAAAAAGATTTTTTAATCATTTAACTAAAGAGTTCCTGCTTCACCCACATCTGTTTCCCTTTTCATACATTTCTAACACTTGAAAGGTTCTTCACAGCGATATGCAAAGGTGGTTCTCAAACATTGTGGTCCTACTGTGCATCCCTTCACTGCCCCCTGCCAAAGAAAATTTATGACTTAAAACAACTTTAATCAAACAAAATACATTCAATTTTACAATGTAGTGCTGTTGGTTAGTAATGTTATTTTATTAAAAAATATATTTATCATGAATTCTGTGTAATTATACCTCAGAAAAATGTCATAAAACTGGGGCCCCACTGGCACCATCTCACGGCCCCTAGTTTGAGAAGCACTGCCATAGATTAACTATTTTTTTGTTTAAAAAAAAAAAAACATTCAGTCAAAGGCTCTTAGAAGAACCCTTTAATAATTAAAGAACCTGTTCTGATGTCAAACCATACACCAAAAATTTGTTCTTCTGTGGCATTGTGAAGCCCCTTAATGTTTAAGAGTGAATATAGTTGATGCTAAGCTCTTCCTGTAGTAGTACAACTGGTACAGCATTGCTTTAGCAGCGCAAAGGTCATAGTGTTTGATTTCCTAGGAAACACACTAATAAAATGTATATTTATAAAAGTCACTTTGGGTGACTGTGTCTGTCAAATGCATAAATGTAAAATGACACGCATAATGAACCTCAGAGGCTCTGCATAACCACAGGATGCTGAAGCAGTTAAACGCCTCTGAAATCGTATACATTTCCCTTTGACATACTGTGTTACTCTTTCGCTTTTGGCTCCAGCATTGCACGCCACTGACAAATTCTTCCGCTGTATATTCAGAAATATTGCCTACTTAACGCCAACTCATTTCCTCAAGTCTTTGAGAGTCACACTCTTTGTGTGAAGGAACAATTGTGAAGCATTTTGAAAAGAATTTAGATTTTTGACTAAAGACGTTGACATTTTATTGCGAAAGAATAATTTCGGTATGAATTTTTGGACAGTGTATTTATAAGCTGTAAAACGATGCTTTCGAATTTAAACGTATTTTTTCTATTCTGGAAATTTGATATTTAGGTTGATTTGAAAGGATAAGTCTGTTTTCTTAAAAAAATCCAGATAATTTATTCACCACCATGTCATCCAAAATGTTGATGTCTTTCTTTGTTCAGTCGAGAAGAAATTATGTTTTTTGAGGAAAACATTCCAGGATTTTTCTCATTTTAATGGACTTTAATAGAACCCAACTCTTAACACTTAACTCAACACTTAACAGTTTTTTTAACGGAGTTTCAAAGGATTATAAACGATCCCAAATGAGGCATAAGGGTCTTATCTAGCGAAACGATTGTCATTTATAAAAATAAGCACTTTTAAACCAAAACTTCTCGTCTATCTCCGGTCCTGAAAAGCACCAGCACGTAAATGCCGTTACGTAGAAGGGTCACGTGTTACATATATGTAACGCACATTTGCCGACCATTTTAAACAATAAACTGACACAAAGACATTAATTAGTATCATTCCACATACAACAACGTAGGAACGGTCCTCTTTTTCCACACTTGTAAACACTGGGGCGTAGTTTCTCGTTCGTCCTCTGTGACCTCTTGACGTGATGACGTATTGCGTGAGGTTGTGAGACGAGAAGTTATGGTTTAAAAGTTCATATTTTTTATTTTTCGTGTCAAAAATGACAATTGTTTCACTAGATAAGACCCTTATGCCTCTTTTGGGATTGTTAAGAGTCCTTTGAAACTCCGTTGAAAAAAACTGTTAAGTGTTCAGTTAAGTATTAAATGTTGGGCTCTATTAAAGTCCATTAAAATGAGAAAAATCCTGGAATGTTTTCCTCAAAAAACATAATTTCTTCTCGACTGAACAAAGAAAGACATCAACATTTTGGATGACATGGTGGTGAGTAAATTATCTGGATTTTTTTTGTTAAATATATTGAATACTGATGAAATAACGTTATCTGTGTTTGTTTGTATTGTACACTGTAAATATACATGCACTGAAAAGTTTTTGTTAAATCAACTCAGATTTACAAGTCATTTCAACTTACCATTATTTATCTTGACTAGAGATAAGTTATAACTTATAAAATGAAGCTGACTTTTTTCAACTATATTTTATAAGTTGTAGCAACTCATTTCTTGTCAAGGTAAATAATAGTAAGTTGACATGACTTGTAAATCTGAGTTGATTCAACAAAAAATTAAATTTTTTACAGTGTGGTAATATCACTTTACTACGGAAGAGGATTAGGGCCACTGGTGAAATTTTTTTTTGAATTCTGACTCTATTCTCAGAATTCTGACTTTAATCTTAGAATTCTGACTTTAATCTCAGAATTCTGACTTTAAACTCAGAATTCTGACTTTAAACTCAGAATTTAAATTCTGACTTAAATCTCAGAATTCTGACTTTAATCTCAGAATTCTGACTTTAATCTCAGAATTCTGACTTTAATCTCAGAATTCTGAGTTTAAAGTATAAAAAATAATTGTTTTACAGTGTGGTAATATCACTTTACTACGGAAGAGGATTAGGGCCACTGGTGAAATTTTTTTTTGAATTCTGACTTTATTCTCAGAATTCTGACTTTAATCTTAGAATTCTGACTTTAATCTCAGAATTCTGACTTTAAACTCAAAATTCTGACTTTAAACTCAGAATTTAAATTCTGACTTAAATCTCAGAATTCTGACTTTAATCTCAGAATTCTGACTTTAATCTCAGAATTCTGACTTTAATCTCAGAATTTGAATTCTGACTTTATTCTCAGAATTCTGAGTTTAAAGTCAGAATTCTGACTTTAATCTCATAATTCTGAGTTTAAAGTCAGAATTCTGAGTTTAAAGTCAGAATTCTGACTTTTTTCTCAGAATTCTGACTATAATCTCAGAATTCTGACTTTATTCTCAGAATTCTGACTTTAAACTCAGAATTCTGACTTTAATCTCGTAATTCTGACTTTTTTCTCATAATTCTGACTTTAATCTCAGAATTCTGACTTTATTCTCAGAATTCTGACTTTAAACTCAGAATTCTGACTTTAATCTCAGAATTCTGACTTTAATCTCAGAATTCTGACTTTATTCTCAGAATTCTGACTTAAAACTCAGAATTCTGACTTTAAACTCAGAATTCTGACTTTAATCTCAGAATTCTGACTTTAAACTCAGAATTCTGACTTTAAACTTAAAATTTGAATTCTGACTTTATTCTCAGAATTCTGACTTTATTCTCAGAATTCTGACTTTAATCTCAGATTAAAGTCAGAATTCTGAGATTAAAGTCAGAATTCTGAGATTAAAGTCAGAATTCTGAAAAAAAGTCAGAATTCTGAGTTTAAAGTCAGAATTCTGAGAATAAAGTCAGAATTCTGAGAATAAAGTCAGAATTCTGAGAATAAAGTCAGAATTCTGAGTTTAAAGTCAGAATTCTGAGTTTAAAGTCAGAATTCTGAGATTAAAGTCAGAATTCTGAGTTTAAAGTCAGAATTCTGAGAATAAAGTCAGAATTCAAATTCTAATTCAAATAATTTTTTCACCAGTGGCCCTAATCCTCTTCCGTACTTTACTTTACTTTTTTAACCAATACTGAAAAAAGTTTTCTATAAAGACTGAATTACAAAACTGACTTAAACATAAACTATATTAAAACTATTACACTGTAAAAAATATTTTGCTGCCTTAAAATTTTTTGTTGAATCAACTTTTTTCTCATAATTCTGACTTTAATCTCAGAATTCTGACTTTATTCTCAGAATTCTGACTTTAAACTCAGAATTCTGACTTTAATCTCGTAATTCTGACTTTAATCTCAGAATTCTGACTTTAAACTCAGAATTCTGACTTTAAACTTAAAATTTGAATTCTGACTTTATTCTCAGAATTCTGACTTTATTCTCAGAATTCTGACTTTAATCTCAGATTAAAGTCAGAATTCTGAGATTAAAGTCAGAATTCTGAGATTAAAGTCAGAATTCTGAGAATAAAGTCAGAATTCTGAGAATAAAGTCAGAATTCAAATTTTAAGTTTAAAGTCAGAATTCTGAGTTTAAAGTCAGAATTCTGAGATTAAAGTCAGAATTCTGAGAATAAAGTCAGAATTCTGAGAATAAAGTCAGAATTCAAATTTTAAGTTTAAAGTCAGAATTCTGAGTTTAAAGTCAGAATTCTGAGATTAAAGTCAGAATTCTGAGTTTAAAGTCAGAATTCTGAGAATAAAGTCAGAATTCAAATTCTAATTCAAATAATTTTTTCACCAGTGGCCCTTATCCTCTTCCGTACTTTACTTTTTTAACCAATACTGAAAAAAGTTTTCTATAAAGACTGAATTACAAAACTGACTTAAACATAAACTATATTAAAACTATTACACTGTAAAAAATATTTTGCTGCCTTAAAATTTTTTGTTGAATCAACTCGGATTTACAAGTCATTTCAACTTACTATTATTTATCTTGACTAGAGATGAGTTATAACTACAGGTGAGTTGTTATAACTTATAAAATTAAGTTGACTTTTCTCAACTATATTTTATAAGTTGTGACAACTCATCTCTGTTGACATGACTTGTAAATCTGAGTTGATTTAACAAAAAATTTAAGGTAGCAAAGAACTTTTTACAGTGTACACTGGATCATATTATTTTAAATCAATATTTTGGTATTGCATATGATGAATCAGTAGTTGCTATTAAGTTTTGTGAGAAAATATACCAATTAGTGCCTGTTACCGGTGTTGCTTTCGCTCTTGGGTCTTACCAATGTTTCTGTGCAATTTTGGAACCTTGTATTGTGTCACTTCTCATGCAGTATTATTTGTTATACTTCATGTATAAGTAAAGGAAACAATTATATTTAAGCATAACTGTTTTTCCACTGTAGGTAGGACGTTTAATTTCTCACATACCTGTGTAATTGTGCATATATTCAGCTACATGAAAAGAGATGTAAAAGCAACAAAGGGTTGTCATTTTAGAATTCAGACCTCTGTAAAATGTAAGTGCTGTCTTATCAAAGCATAAACGTGGGCTGACTTTTGTATTTTTCATATGTTTGCCAGCTACCCATAAAAAAATGCTGGTTCAAGCCTGGCTTCTTTGTGGGTAGCTGGCAAAATATGAATAACATTGTGACCTGAATATTGTGCTACAAAAACATAGCATTGCGCACATTCAGCAGACAATTCTAGCATACTTAAGACATTTTGGAACATGCAAACGTTTTTGTGACTTTTAGGCAAAAAAATTTTCATCTCTATATTTTCTTTATTTAACATCTAGTTGCTCTAAATAAATAGATTTAATATTTAAAAACAATGTCATATATTAATATTTACTTTACATTTTATATGTAAAAAGTATTCTGCTGCCCATTCAACTCACTGCTTCATGGACAAGTCAGCGTATTACATCAAATTACCCCAAGATTAGCATGCACCATCTGCTCTCCCAGTGGCGTCAGTTCACCAAAAGCCAAGGTAAAGCAGACTCTAAAAAAGTCAAAAATATCTTACTGCCTTGAAGTGACAGTCCCAAAAAATGTCCCAAGCTGAAATAATACTTCCCTGCTGGAAAAAAACAGCATACCAGCAATACCACCAGCATATGTTGTTTTTTGGTGCAAAAAATGACCAGCATAATTCCCAAAAGTGAATTCCCCCCCCAAAAAAAACTTTAAAATAAAGTGTAGTAGTAACATATAGGCCTAACGGTTAAATAATGATACATAGTGCATTAAAATTCAGCATCATTAGTTGGTGTAATTTTTTTTCCTTTCCACTAACACTTTGAAAAAATTAAGGACATGCAACAGAACATTTGGGAATGTTGGACAATAAATATATAACAGGAATATAACTGCTTGCATAAACTTTTTTTTCTGTATTGTCTTATATTAATGTAATGTCTGTTAAAGCAAGACCTATTAATGTGAACAAAAAACAGTCACTTACTTTGTCAATATTTAAGTATTCTCAATTATGACAGACACATGCATGGATCATGTTTTATAAGATATCCTGTAGTGTGTCCCAGTGGATTATATATTTCAAACCGTGTGGAGTAATAGTAACTAATAATAGTAGTAATACTACACAGTAAATTAAGCTAAAACCTGTAAATCTGGCATTTTCATTCTTGATGACGGCCGCGCTACCGAAGCGCCACCTAGTGACGGTTTACAAAAAAGCATCAACGTTTCGGGCACTGGACCACAGCATAGATATGTATATAAAGGCTAGATGGCTCAAGGCGGAGTCAGCTGTGTCGTCACTTGGCGGCCATCTTAGGTCAGTGCTGCCATAGTGCTGCTCCCTGCTGCTGTGGACGGAAGGTGAGTGACATACGCCAACTAAAATGCTCGTAACTTGCTGAATTCTTGACGGATTTACAAACGGTTTGGTTTTTTACAAACGTTATTAACGTGGCTATAATTCTGGATGCTTTAACATGTTTCATGAATTTTTTATTTATTTTTAGTAAACGTATTCAGTGTCATGGGTACATCTTTGACGTTTATAACAAACCAATCCGTTTGAAAATCGGTAAAAAATTAAGCAAGTTATGGTCATTTAAAAGTACCTGCATCATTAAAACTCAATGCTACGAGTGAGCGAGCGCCCTGTCCTAAGATGGCCGCCAAAATGCGGACGTTCCACTCAATTGGCCATCAGCGCGGACGAGCCATCTAGCCTTTATATACATATCTATGGACCACAGTTCTTGGCTGGTTTTCTTCCGGGTTTAAGGTCGATGAGGTCCAACATCCGAGTTGTCTCGTTCGAAACCGCTCCCTCGTTCACTATTCCCTATATAGCAAATGACAATTGAGTCCACTATATGGGGAAGAAGTGAACAAAAAATGAGTGAGCGATTTCGGACACTGACGTCAATGCGTCAGAAAGCTGTTGCAGAGATTACACGTGTGGCTTTATTGTTTGTACTGTGAAACGGTAAAGTTTACTTTCATACTGTTTGTCACATTTGTCATGTTTATTGTAATAGTTGATAATAAAGAGAACAAAATAACTGCTTGTCATATTTATGTACGGTTGTTTATTTATTGTTTAATAAAAATGTGCATTATATTTTAAATAAAAGATATCACAATGGCAATTTTTTATTTTATTTTTTATTTTATAAAAAGTAGAAAATAACTGACAACAAAATTGTGTATACACGTACATTTTTGGTGTTTAGCCTACTATTAGTATCCTGATTCGAGTGCTTCTCCCGTTGTATCACAGGAAATATATTATGAGTGAGCGAGTGCACATTGAACATGCACAGTGCATTGTGGGTAAAAGGTAGTGAACGAATGAAAGGAATTAAGTTGTACACTGAGGTTTCGGCCACCACCACAAAATTTACATTGGGACACCGTTCACTGATTTTCCAGTGGGGCTGTGACGTGACTGTTTGTGATAACTTACAGCTGTTATTCATCAAAGGTGCAGTATGAATTTAACTTTATTCCATCAACGTTATTTGTTTGCAGTCCTTACTTATTATGGGCATAAGTTAGTGCGTGTGCACTTACGCGAAGAAAGCATAACATGAATTCCTGTGAAAAGTATATACTTCGGCGAATGCCTTGTAGGACAAATGCTCCAAAGTTTAACTACTTATGTCAGAGCTACTTCATGCTCATTTAATGACTTTTTATTGAGACTAACATGTAGGCTACAGAACAACTTTGAGCAACTGTGTAATACAAATATTACATACATTTTCAACAGCGGATCCAAATCTATCAATGTTAAGCACGTCAATGTTTTGTTGTTGTTTAACAGTTTCAGAGACGATATAAACCTGCACGTTCCACGATGAATAACGTAAACATTGGAAATTAATTTTTGCTTATGTATATAACATTAAACAAACAATGTATGCAAGGTCTTCTTTGTTAACATTGTTTTCATAATACATAATAATATATTTTAATATTAATTGACCTTAACTCATTTGAAAACTAAATCTGGCAATTCTAACCAAAGGTTTTGGACAATTTTGCAATCAACAACCAAATGAGTCAACAACTCTTTCTCACTTTTGCGAAAATAGCAACATTTTAAATCTTATGTTTTATTTAGTGCTGGGCATAGATTAATCTAGATAAAAGTATTTTTTTGCATAATATATGAGTTTGCACTGTGTGTAAATATTATGTATATTTAAACACACACACATACATATATACACAATTAAGAAATCTTTTATTTATATATAATTTTTTATTTATCATATATAAAAATAAAAATATAAATATAAATATATATAAATATATATATATATATATATATATATATATATATATATATATATATATATATATATATATATATATATATATATGTAAATATTTCTTAAATACATACATGAATGTGTGTGTATTTACACACAGCTCAAACTCATATATTTTGCAAAAAATTACTTTTATTTTGTATGAGATTAATCTAGATTAATCTATGCCCAGCACTAGTTTTATTGTTTATACAACATTTAAAGGGTTTGGTAACACTTTATTTTACGGTGTCTTTGCTACACATGTTACATGTAATTATTATAGTAATAACAGTTAATTGCGCATTATTACATGCAACTAATCCTAAACCAAACCCTAAACCTAACCCAAACCCTATAGTAAGTACATGTTGATGATTATTACTTAGTACTTAAATATATAATTACACTGTAACAGTGATACCACAAAATATAGTGTAACCAAGGGTTTTAACCAAGCATTCTTCTAATTGATATTATCAATATTAGAAGTCCAAAAAATATCCCTTTATTGTTTATAATTTTTTAAAATCTTTCTGACATTATATTTAAAGAAATCCCAAGTAAATATCTCCTTTACACCCCCCAAAAAATTTAATTAAAAGATAAATTCGAATAATGGTATAGATAAATCCAGGACTAGACCATAGTTATATTGGGACATATAGGTTGTTTTTACCAACATACCTTACAAAAAATAATACTGGTATGCATTTTGAGACAAAACAATGGCATTGATATATGTTAAGCTATGTCAATGGAAGATGTTTTTAAATAAAGGCAGCTCAAACATGCATTTTAGTGTGGGACTAGGATAAGCCCTCTCTTTATTTTTACCGGGCATAGCCTACATAAAAGTTGTTGTTTGTTTATGCAAACATTTAAAAACAATGCATTGTATTATTGCAAGGGGCGGACTGGGACCAAAAGTGGCCCTGGACTTTTACACCCTTCTAGCACATCGGCCCAACATAAACAGTACTTATATTTTATAGTAAATCAAATGAATTATAAAATAATCTGCCAATGATATCTTACAGTACCAACTATCTTACCAACCACAAGAGAACCATTTAGTCAAACGTTCTTTAAAGAATCACTTCTTTTATACACTGTAAAAAATACTTTGCTGCCTTAAATTTTTTTGTTGAATCAACTCAGATTAACAAGTCATTTCAACTTATTTTTATTTATCTTGACTAGAGATGAGTTGTTATAACTAGAGGTGAGTTGTTGTAACTAATAAATTTAAGTTGACTTTTCTCAACTATATTTTATAAGTTGTGACAACTAATTTCTGTTGACATGACTCGTAAATCTGAGTTGATTTAACAAAAAATTTTAAGGCAGCAAAGTTTTTTTTACAGTGTACATTTTTGTAATCTGAAGAACCTTTCTTCACCTTAAAGAACCTTTTTCAGAGGTAAAAGGTGCTTTAAAGAACCATTTAGACAGAAAAGGTTCTTAAATGGCATTGTGAAGCACCTCTATTTTTAAGAGTGTATACAACCTAAATGTTTATATCTATCTCTATATTCACCTTCCTCAGCCATGTCAACCAAAGAATCAAAACCAAACCTCAGCCGTTCCCAGATTACAGAAGTGATCAAGAAACTCTATGGCCTGACCGTATCCAACATTCGACCATTACCAAGTTACGATGACCAGAACTTTTACGTGGACTCTATTGAAGGTGGAGAATACTTGATGAAGGTTATGAACTCGGCAGACAGTCAAAACGTCACACTGACGGGGCTGCAGACTCACGTTATGAATTTCTTACATCAGAAAGGTCTTCCTACTCAGACAGCTATACCAACCTTGACTGGCCAACTTATGAGTCTTGAAGAACTTGGTAAGAGGAAACCTTACAGTTACTGGTATTTTTGTAACCAACAAGCCATCAAATTGGCAGTGTACAATTTTATTCTCATTAACTCTTTCACCGCCAGCGTTTTTAAAAAAAGTTGCCAGCCAGCGCCAGCGTTTTTCATGATTTTCACCAAAGTTTAATGCTTTCCAGAAAATGTTCTTCTTTAAATATATAAACATACAATATACTAAATGAAAGAACAGACCCTCTGCTTTCAAACAAAAAAAAAAACGTTTCATCCTACCTTTAGTGGTTCGTTTGCAATCAGCTTTTGAATATGGGTAGGTTTTTGCAAAAACACCATATTTTGAGCAAAAAGCAGAGATAATTCCATTTTTATGACTGACTTTTTATAGAGATCCCATTCAGAGCGAACTTTAGAACAGACACGGACATGCAGCAGCTTGCCATAGGGCAATACTTCCGGTTTTAAAAAGTTGCGGAAGGGCGCCACCTGGTGGATAATAGCGGTATTGCGGAAAGGCGGAAAATCTCGTCATTGCGTTTTCTTTTAATTGACGAGATATCTCGTCAATGGCGGGGAAAAAGTTTAATACCCTACAGTGTCAGAAAAAATGGTCACTGGGGTGATACCCTTTCAAAAAGAGTACATATTAGTACCTCAAAGGTAGCTATTCGTACCAAAGGTATACATATTTGAGTTGATAAAAGTGTTGCGTAAATCTGTAATCTTTTTGTACCATCACAGATTGTGGTTTCGGCAACCAGAAATATTTGGTGCGCTTGCTTACCTACCTGCATGGCACTACAGTAGCCAAAATAACCTGCGGTCCCCAGATGTTGTATGAGATTGGAAAAATGGCAGCTACGTTGGATACAATTCTACTGCAGGTAAAACCTTTCATTTTGTTGTTAAAGGTGCAAAAGAGGATGTGCACTTAAAGTAATAATATTATATACGTCATCTGTGCACAAGATAGGGCCTTAAAAATATCAGCCAATTGCTCATGCGGTCATCGCATCAGCGATGGGCCCTCTGGCTTGTCAATCACTGCCATTACGATCCTTGTGAGAGATGTGCGCGCTCCTAATGCACCTAATTTTGTTTCAAACTGTTTTGTTTTTGCAAAGATGGAGCACACAGACATCCGTTCTCTTGAGAGAGAAGGGTTTATATGGAGTCTTTCAAATATTCCTCTCTTGAATCAGTACCTGCATGTGATGGATGGGAGTCCCGTACAGAAAATTGTCAAAGCCGTTTTGGAACAGTACGACACCCAAATCGTACCGAAACTGACGTTGTTTCGAAAGTGTAAGTTTTTTTGATAATAACAATTTCAGCACTCCAAAAATGAAGAAAACTTGAAAGGAGACCTCACAGCGATCGTATCATACGCAACATGATCTTACGAAGTTCCGTGGGACAGTCACGGAATTTTTTGCTAATTTTTCCGTGGCATTCTCATGGATCTCCTCATATTTCCGTGGCCCTGCCATGGACTTTCTTTTCCGTGGCATTCTCACGGATTGGTTACTCAACTGTTTTTTCCTATTTTCAAACCATTGTCGCTTTGGTTTAGGGTTAGATTTGGTGTTTGCGTTAGTATTTCACTTTAAGTATTAGTTTATACTATTTTTTTTATGTATTCTTTTACATTTTCTAAACTTTAATCAATTGTCGCCTGGCGTTGGGGTTAGAGTTGGGTTTGGGTAGGGATGTCATTTTATGTAAATCTAACCCTAAACCGAAGCGACAATGGGAAGAAAATAGAACAAAACAGTTGAGTAACCAATCCGTGAGAATGCCACGGAAAAGAAAGTCCGTGGCAGGGCCACAGAAATATGAGGAGATCCGTGAGAATGCCACGGAAAAATGAGCAAAAAATTCCGTGACTATGCCACGGAAATTCGTGAGATCAGGTTGATCATACAACAACCGTACTTGGTAACAACAGTCTGTCAAGCTTTAAAAAAAAGTCAAAAAATACTCTATAAAAGTACTCTTTTAGTAGTTTTTTGTGAGAAACATACAGCGAATTGCATCCAGTCTAATACAATTTTAACAGTACTGTAAAAATAATTACAATTGAAGTCTAATGTAGCGATCATACCTCTGTTCTTGTACTCAATAAGTGCTTGCACCTCTGTAAATAAATTATATCTTTGTCACATTAGGCATTAACCATGGAGACCTCAATGACCACAATCTCTTGGTGAAACCCGACGGACCCTCGAAATACAAGATCTCCGGCATTCTTGATTTTGGAGACATGAGCAGTGGGTATTTCATATTTGAGCTGGCCATCACCATTATGTACATGATGATCGAGAACCCCAATCCGGTGGAGGTCGGAGGTCCAGTGTTGGCTGGATGGGAAAGCGTTTTCCGTCTCAATGATGCAGAAAGAGACTCTCTTTATTTGCTGGTTTTGTGTCGGTTCTGTCAGTCTTTGGTTCTGGCCCGGTACACAGTTACCCAGCAACCAGAAAACGAGGAGTATTTGATGATCACGTCCAAGACCGGCATCCGGCACCTCTCCCGTCTTTGGGAACTAGGGAAAGAAGAAGTGGAAAGGATTTGGTTCCAGAGCGCTGCACAGTTCACACAGACGATTTTAGACACGAATTGTAACTAAACACGGTAACATACTAGCATACTAGTGTGACTTACGTTAAAGGGATACAGTAGTTAAATCAAAAAGTGATCAGTTTTATTTTTGGGCTTAATTTTATTTCAAACCTGTATATTATTTTTTGTATAATTTTTGAAGAATATCCTGGGGACTCTTTTTCATATAATGAAAGTTGAAAGCATAGTATGTTAGGACTTACAGTTATATATAACTGTCATAGTGGCCTTCAGCTCTTCTGCATTGTTGGGTCTGGCATATCGCATCTTCTTCTTCAGAATACCCCATAGATTTTCTAAGGTCAGGGAGTTTGCTGGCCAATTAAGAACAGGGATACCATGGTCCTTAAACCAGGTACTGGTAGCTTTGGTGCCAAATCTTGTTGGAAAATGAAATCTGCATCTCCATAAAGTTGGTCAGCAGCAGGAAGCATGAAGTGCTCTAAAACCTTTTGGTATATGACTACGTTGACCTTGGACTTCAGAATACACAGTGGACAACACCAGCAGATGACATGGCACTCCAAACCATCACTGACTGTGGAAACTTTACACTGGACCTCAAGCAATGAGGATTGTGTGCCTCTCCTCTCTTCCTACAAACTCTGGGACCCTGATTTCCAAACAAAATGATAAACTTACTTTAATCAGATAACATAATTTGGACCACTCAGCAGCAGTCCAGAAGCGAGACGCTTCTGACTCTGTCTGTTGTTCAAGAGTGGCTTGACCCAAGGAATGCGACAGCTAAAACCCAGGTCTTGCATACATCTGTGCGTAGTGGTTCTTGAAGCACTCACTCCAGCTGCAGTCCACTTTTTGTGAATCTCCCCCAAATTTTTGAAAGGGTTTTGTTTCACAATCCTCTTCAGGGTGCAGTTATACCTATTGCTTGTAATTTTTTTCTACCACATCTTTTCCTTCCATTCGCCTCTCTATTAATGTGCTTGGACACAGAGGTCTGTGAACAGCCAGCCTCTTTTGCAATGACCTTTTTTGCAAGGTGTCATGCTCATCTTTTGTCTTGATCCTAGTCTCAGAATAAAATGCATGTTTGAGGTGCCTTTATTTAAAAACATCTTCCCCTGACATATCTTAATTTATTTCCGTGCCATTGTTTTGTCTCGAAATGCACATCAGTAATGTTTATTTTTTTGTAAGGTCTGTTTGCAAAAACTACATAATATGTGTGTTTTATGTGTAACACTAGTATTATATGTACTGTACGTGCCAATAAAGTACTGTAAATTGACATTGCGTTTTTGAAATCATAATGGTATGTGAAGGGCCACATTCAGCTTTCATTGCAATCTAGTTCTGTTCTCACTTGTTATGAATATACAAACAGCTGACAATTACATCTTATCTGACTGCACTAGACGTGATCAAAGGTCTGTTTTACTGTATAGATTTTTTTAAAGGTCATTGCTTAACTTTTACCTAGCTGATAGGTTTCATGGATAAAGAAGTTTTTTTACTACAGTCTGTTGCTCTTAAGCTAATTATTATAACTCATTGTTTTTAGTGTTGTAAGTGATGCATTAAATGAATTGATAACCAGATATCAACGAAATAGATGCACAACGAAAACTAGGGTTGCGTCCGAAACGCCTACTTCCATAATATATAGTAGGCGAGGCGAGTGGTATGTCTGATTCATAGTATTTGAAAAACAGTAAGGGGAAAGTATCCAGATGACCTACAACTTCCGGCAAGATCCCGAAGTGTTCATTCGATGTGCTCTCCGGTGAGTCCCCAGGAGAGAAGTTATCCAACGAAGAAGAAGACAGAGGGGCATTGTTGTATTAAAAAAATGCACGAAAGCGGCAAAGCGGCTCTATTTAAACGCAAATACACATATTAAACAGCTGTCCCTTGTTTTTAATTTGCGCTTGTTTAACATCATTCCAGTTAACGACTAACTTGTTATGACGACGTACACTGTATGTCATGTGATGTATCAACATGGTGGAAGTAGTTTGACCGAATTCATACACACAATGTAGTAGCTCCTGTTTTAATGGTCGATGAGTAGTTATTTCATCTAATTCAGTACTGTCACAGTATGTGATTTTGGATGCAAACTAGGTGTTCCTTAGTGGGAGGGTCAAAACAACTAACTGGAAACTACTGACCTAAGCGATGAGGCAGGAACTCTAACTTGTGAAAGAGGGTTATTCTTAATGATGATTGACCGAGAAGACATAACAAGAAAAGAGATGGGCCCTGTCCCCAACGGCACACTTCGGACTTGTGGACTTCGTCAGAGTCCACACTTTGATGACATCATGTAGGACCCTTTGACACGAGTCCATGAGGGCACACTTAAGTCGTATTTTGGGACAGACATGAGCATCACGCCGGAAATAGGAAGAAAAGTGGAAGAAACTCCTCCCATGTGTTGTCTGATTGCTCTTTCGCAAGAACTTCTGGGTTGGAGCCATCAAGGGTGCAAATGGGGTGCTGATGAGCACACTTCGGGGCGTAAAAATGACAGATGGGACACCCTACGGACTCATAGACTAAGCGAGCATGCACAATTTAAACCCACGAGACTGAAAGTCCACATGAAGTGCGCTATTAGGGACAGAACCATGGAGTTGTGGCTAGAAGGGAAACAGCAACTGCCAAAATTATGTGAAATCTCGCCAAATGAGCGCTTTTTTATCCTAATCCAGGGGTGTCCAAAGTTGATCCTGGAAGGCCGGTGTCCTGCAGAGTTTAGCTAAAACTTCCCTCAACACACCTGCATCAAAGTATCTAGTCTGCCTAGGAAGACCTTGATTAGCTGTGTTTGATTAGGGTTGGAATAACACTCTGCAGAGACACCGGCCCTCCAGGAGCAGGATTGGACACCCCGTCCTAATCCTACCTGCAAACGTAACTCTAAACCCAACATCTCACCAGATTTAGGCCGTAGCTGTATCCCTTCTAGCCAAAACCAAGAAATAGAAGACATGTCACATATTCGAGGTCAGAAATCCAGAGGTCAAAAGGTCAAAGAGGTCAAATATATATCCAGAGGTCAAAAATATGCTTCAAATATGATAAATATCATACTTCTGGCAACCCTGGGTGTGTTCGACTCAATGCGCCGCTGCAAGAACTGACAGGTGGATGACATCAATGTACTGCGAAAGCGACTCGAAAATGATACTTCTCCTTATGATTTCTTGGATCACTCTCACGGTACTTTGAAGTTATCTGCTTATCAGTTCTTGCAGCGTTGCATAAAGTCGAATGCACCTTACTTCAGCGTGTGTCCTGTTCCTTCAGCCAGTCAGTAATGCTCACCGTTTGTCAATCATTGGAGGGTGGAGTCTCAGAAAAAGGGGTGTGGTTTCAGGGACGGCAGATGTCAAGCGATATAAACATTGATGGATTTGTTTATATTTTAAACATTACATCCTTTGCAGATGTAGAATAACGTTTATTTTTTGTGGGGTGGATTGTTTTATTCTTTCATAACAGAAAATGTCTGAGATGCCATTTTTCATTGACCAGGTCATATTTAATTATGGGATGCAAATGGACTATATTCAGCCTTGTTTATGGTTTAGTAACTGGGTGCTTAAATTGAGAAGCATCATCCAGACTATAAAGTGATCTTAAGCGGTTTTGATGGATTCATTCCCAGGGAATAATTTGTTTTTATTATATTAGGCTGCCTTCTAATATATTTAGAAATGTAAACTGGAATTAAATGCACACTAACCAAGCACACAGTAAAGTTAAAATGTGATGGTCCAAATGCATTCGGAAAAAAAATCTAAAAAGACCCAGGTTGAATTTTTCTTCAGTATCATGTAGCTAAATATATTTATTATAAGGATTACAAAGAGCTCAGATTTCATTTTATACTTGGATGCCAAGCAGAGATTTTTGAAACTGCTGTTGTCAGTTGCAATAAGCAACAGTTATCTGATAACAGCACATGTGTGTTTTGAGTAGTTTTATGGGTGGGTAAATTCAGTAATTCGATACCTTTATTGTGTTGAAAAGCGATTTGTTATTGCCTGTTTCTTGTACTGCTGACTGTCTGCCTCGTAACACAAAACTGCTGTGAACAGATGGCAAAAAGGAAGAATATATATATATATATATATATATATATATATATATATATATATATATATATATTCATATGGTATATCATATATAACAGGTCTATGTATATTAATGAACAAATGAATCATGAAAGAACCAGACTTATATTTCACAGACAGTATATCTTTTAACTTTGTAGGCTGTGGTGCTCTGTTATTGTTCTGGTTTCTTGGGATCTGTGTCTAATATAAGAAAGGTGTTAAATCATTTACCTGTATAAAGTGAACACACAGGTTGTAAAGGACTTTGACCTGCAGTAACTCCAGTCACTTCTTATATACAAGACGAATGGGAATTACTTGCTATGAAAAGCGGATTTTGGGTATCTGGGGCATCATAGTTCCACTATTTGTCTAAATGCTATTATTAATAGTAGCTACCAAATTATTGCCGTCTCGTGTTTGTGTTAAAATGTATTTTCTGTAATTTTTTTTTAAATTAATCAGTGATTATTATGTGGCTAAAATACTTTATTAAAGACCCATTTAAACAATTACTATAATATAGTCTCATAACTATAAGGCAATATATAACAACAACAATAACAATAATAAGCAACAAATCCAAACAAAATTTTGAATACCCTAAGTAATAATCCTTTTACATTTATTTTTTTAACCTAAGGGGTTTGTTACTTGGTCCGTAGAGCAATACATTATTTATTTTGGGTAACATTTATTATCTTATCTATACGCTCTTTAAAGTCTTGATTTGCTTGTAACCCACCATGAGTTGAAACAACCCAGCACTGGTTTTAAGGTTAATTATTATTACAAGATAAACTTTAAAATGCAAATGTCTAATGAGTTTGGCAGTTAATAATTGGTTATAGTTAGTAAAGCGTTTATAAAATTACTTAGAATGCCATATGTTTCCAACAGATGGCGGTGTTACTCCATGAAAAGCAATATACTTTTATAATGGCATAACATGTAACAAGTCCACACAACGTTAAGGAGCATATGCAAGCAGTTACCAAATGATTTAATGATAAGAATATGATGAATGTTTTATAAGCTATGTCATTCAACCAGACATTTGTCATTTGTGGGCATGATGTGTGAATGAAGGCATTTCTTAAAAAGAAGTCTGCTATACATCATACAAAAGGTGTTTAAAAATCCCAGTAGGACCACAATATCAATTCTACATCATGTTATGGCAGTACTCATGTCTGAATGAATAATTCAAAATCATAATGTCTTTCATCTCGTGCCTTTTATTTGGGCTACAACAGTTTCTCAGTAATCCCTGGATAAGTTTAAACACATTCACAGCATAGATAAATCAAATCTCTATTGTCTATAAATCCTCTTGACATTTAAAAATGTTAAACCACTCATAGCAATACTTTAACACGATAATATGGTGAGAATGTAGACTTACATTGCATTTGATGTAAGTATTGTAGGTTTGTCACAAAATTTACATTTTTTAAAATAATATTTTCAAAATATTCTTAACCCTTGCAGTATGTGTTGTTGGGGCCATTTCATCCATTTTTTAGTCTAAGTTTGGCCACAACTTTGTGTTTCAGTAAATAAAATTATTTTTGGTGACAAATCTTATATTTACACATATTTAAAGAAAATGTTTAATTAAGCTGGGTGATTCTCACGAAATCCAGATTTAGAAGGTGTCCAGCATCAGAATTTTTAAAAAGCCCTTGAAGCCAATTTTTTTCACATATAAGATTAAGGTCTGAACTTACTACCATTATTTTTAGAGTATTTAAAAATATTTCCTATATAATTATTAACAATTTTTAGATTATCATTATCAAAAATTATCATTACCGCAACATGATATTACATTAAATATATGCATTTACAAACTCATGTTTCGGTAATGAGAACTAAAGAGTTGTCTAGGTACTATGATAAACAAAATTTCTACTTTTATCTGGAGAGAACTGCTTACCTGGTAGCCATCTTGAGTGTCACAGTCAATTATGTCCATTGCAACAATTTTTTTGTTTTGTTTTTTGAAAATGTTAGTTCTTTGAGGGCTTAAACAATGATTGAAAATTGTTGCGGAGGATGAGAAAATTGGTCTTGGACACATTTATGTTCCTTATTATTGTCTCTACCTTTACTAATGATCACCAAATACCACATGTTTCTTTACTGTAAATGTATAACATGCACTGAAGCTTTTAATTTTTTAGATTTTTTAATTATAAATATATTTCCATTTCAAAGAACCCAAATCCAGTAATGGACACATCGCGGTAATGAAAATTTTCCCCTTAAATGTGTAAACAACAACAAAATTGGTTTGTATGATGTCATTTGAAATCATGTGCAAAATAGTACATGAAGAGATGTTTGTAACTGTATGCTTCTTATTTTGATACTCTTACTTTGCATTTACTTTGTTTATCAAAATGTTTCATGACACCTCACAAGTCTAATTTTGTGAGAATCACCCAGCTGTGTTTTTTTGCATAGGCCAACTAAAGGGTTAATGGTGCCACATGGCGATCAACAGTAAACATGACAAATCTTACCTATTTGCAAAAAGTAAAACCACCAACAATCAAAAATGCATGATAATAAGGTGTCATGGCTCTGCAATCAAAAAATGTCGTTATAATGTAAGTCAATAAGCAAAAAAGGCCACGAATCATAAAGAGTGAGAAAAAAAATCTAATGCGGCAAAATAACTAAAAATGCATCAAAGACAATGTTTTTACTAATCTTTGACATGCCCAAGACCGTGAAAAAGGTGGAAAAATCCAGTAGACAATATTTTTTTTATTGAAAATTAATCCTTTTGTGTTTTCCCCTAAATCAGTGACATCACTTATAAACTTGGCAATTAAAGAGTTAAAATCATGTAAGATTTGTACTTTTTTGAATTTTTAGTACTAGGTTGATTAACAGATTTATGAAAAAAAACAATCTGATGAATTTTTACAGCCATTTAATTCAGTGGCCTTTTTTGGCCATAACAATATGAAAGGGTAGTGAATTTGAGCAATGCAAAAGGGTTAAGAAATATTTCAAATTTTGTTTTCCTTTCCGTCAGGTTGTCCCCAAATTTAAAGTCAATGCGAGCAGTAGCTTCAATATAGATAGTGTCAATCCCCAAATAGGACAAAAAAATCTCTGTACTGTATAGGTCTCTATAATCCAAGTTTTCTACAACTATATTATATATTGGCCCAAGACATTTTAAATTGGCTGTATAAAGACATAGTTTAAGTTTTCTGTCATCATATTGGCCCTTATTGTTAGGATAAAATAGCTTTTTAATAGAGATAGTTATGCTATGACTTAACAGGCCATACTCCATACTGAAATAAACCATACCAGACCACCATTGTGTATTTCACTCACTCCATATGTGTGTTTAAAGACTTCTTTATTAAGATCTCATACAAAGATCATATATGTAAAACATAAAAGTCACTAAAAGTACTTCTTATTTGCATTAATCTAAAATGATTTGTGTTCTTCTAAATGTGTCCGTGCCCTTTCAGTGTGTCATCTGGAGAGCCATTACATCCCCATTACACCTTATCCTTCACAACAAAAGTACTGTAGGACTTACATACCATATAACTTATTTATTTCAATGTTCATCTACAACATCTGAGATGCTTCAGTTGTAGTCACACACATCTACTGAAAAGATGACAGCTGGTTCATGCAAATTTGTTTAATATACATTACCCCCCACAAAAAGTATTTGGATGTGTGCAATAAGCTACACACAAAACAGCATACATTTTTGCTTCAATGTGCATGATTAAATGCATAAACACATAAAAATGCACACATATGTTTCATTAAATATGAAATATGAAGTGTCTTAGTAATTTTTGTCTGAATCTAGAACAGTTTAGTGTGTTCATTTTTATCAGCAAACTTGGTTGTGCATTTTTCAAGTCAACATGAGTTTATAATAAACATTTTTGTTTTTATTGTAAACAATTGCTGCATGTAAATTTAATCGTATTGTTAACATTTTAAATCTGACCTAATTTTTCAGCCTTTTCCCTCCAACCCTGATTTATAAAATCATTGCGATAAATACATTATGCAGTTTAAGTATTCACATTTTTTACATTCTTAGAAATGCCATTATATTGAAAACAATGGAGGTCAGTACTGTGAAAAATGCTAGCCATTGATTCCACTTAGCCCCTATTATAGTCCATCGACACCAGGACCCGACTCATCTAACAGTGACGTGGCACACTCTGTAAAGGATCACAAATGGATCTGTTTTGAAATATTGAAACCATTATTGACTGTAGAATCTGGGACGTCCTGCCCAGAGCCAGATTGCAGCTGGCAGGCTGAAGTTATTATGAACTCTCTAATGAGTACCGACCGAGGCGGCTGGGAGGCTTGAGCGAAAACATGATGAGGACAGATATTGGATGCTTGGACACTTGCCTGTTTCTCGTGCTTGGTGGAGCCAAAGACCAGTGCCTGCTGCGCGAGAAATGACAAATCATTAAACGCGTAAAGTACAGAGAAGTAATAACAGTTATCCGCGTGTGTTGGCGCGTTTCGGCGTTGGAAACGTTTAGATTTGTGCTGTGAGTGTTATTAGAAAAATTATTAGAAAACTAGATTTTAGACCAATGGGGAATAAGCTCATTGAATTATGGGACATGCTTTTACCATCATAACATATTTCTTTTCTCTTCAAGCTAAATATTGTTTTCTAAGTAATAATATTTTCCAACCCATTCTTTATCATTACTGTTTTTCATAATTAAGAAAAATAGGAGAGTTGACCTATGAAATAATATAAATGGATGGATGGCTTTTAATGCATTACTGAGTGACATGGACAGATACGGAGGTTGCAATCTGTTTTATTTCACTTTATTTTTTATATTTTTATTCCAAGTATAAACAAGAGTAAATTGAAAGACTTCCAAACAATCATGGATGACATAATGCAATAAAAGTATAAAGTAGGGAAGGAAGGCAACCATTAAAGGGGACATTTCACAAGACTTTTTTCAGATGGCAAATAAATCTTTGGTATCCTTAGAGTACATTTGTGAAGTTCTGGCTAAAATACCATATAGATAATTTGAAGAGTTTGGTTCCAAAACGCAATAAATCAATTTTGACTAATTTGGGTAAAAATGTGTTTTCTTTACCAAGAAAATGACAAGATGAAAACCACTATTTTCTGTTACATACTTTCACATAGCATCTTTAGGTAATAAAAATATTAAAATTTAAATCCATAATTAGATTTTCAAAGATTTATTATAAAAATTTATTATTTTTTTGCAACATGCAATAAATCCCTGACAAGTTTTTTTTTTTACAAAATGCTATAAATCTATTAAATCAATATATAAATGTGCATTCATCTTTGCCATGTTATATTCATTTAGTTGACTAGTGGTATACACTGATTAAAAAAAATGAACATTAATGGCATTAATCAAAACACTTACTTTGTCATATTAAGAACATTGCCCCTGTTATACTTGGGACGTCGTCGCTGAACTTTTTTGACAGCGATCAGCTGTAAAATGTTTTGGTCCTGCTTGATTTTCATTGACTTTGAGTAAAATAATGGATCGTTTTTCATAAGATCCTCTGGGGTCGACGTGTTAGCATGACAGAAGCTTGATGCTGTTGTGTGAGAACAAGCAACAGCTGGCATTTTTCCCTTCGCCCGAGTGCCTCTCATGTAAATTATCGATTTTAATGGCTTACGTTTCTTCCCCTCCACAGAAAACCACCACAGGTTTATCAATGCCATCAAAAGTATTATTTTGTTTTTGTTTGGCTGTTGATCAAAAAGTACAAAGTAGATGAGGAAAACTAGGATTCTGTGTTTTCAAAGTGCCGCCATTATTGTTTACAATGCGTGGATTGGTGCGCTGTGATTGGTTGAGGGGATTTATTGCATTCTACAGAGAAGGAGGACTGGTGTTTGTCGTGGTTTAGATAAAAATGGAGAAAAGATGACAGAATAACACTGCAAATATCAGATTTTGTGTAAAATAAAGAATTTACTTTTTTAATACTGACCAGATACAATACTGATGTTGGCGGTATCAATTTTTTTTTTAAATGGGTGTATCGCGCATTGGAATCAAACTCTTCACTTATTATAGCATGTTAAAACTGCCACTTTGTAGGTGTGAAAAAAATGTGCCGTTTGGGGTGTGTCCTTTCAAATGCAAATGTACTGATCTCTTCACAAAATGGCATTGCTGTGGTTGGATAGTGCAGCCATATAATCCCCTTCTGACATCACAAGGGGAGGCAAATTTCAATGACCTATTTTTTTTACACCCAATTATAACACTTAAACATGGAAAAAGTCAGATTTTCATGTTATGTCCTCTTAAAAAAAAAACAGAGGTAATGAAGCGATTATCAGATTCATCATGATCATTATACAGATTCAAAAATGTGACAATTTTTTGATTGGTAATCTTTGTTAGTGTTGTAATATTAATAATTAATGTCACAAAGAAATTTGTGAACTGTTGTGAAAAAAACACATTTATGAATATAATATTTTGCTTATAATATAATATATTTCATATACAGTACACTCTAAAAACAAACAGTGCTATATAGCACCAAAAGTGGTTCTTTGCTCGTAATCATAGAAGAACCATTTTTAGTGCCATATAGCACCAGTGAAGCACCTGTGTAGAACCATATAGTGCTTTGTAGAACCATATGTGGTGCTATAGTGGTGCTCTATGGCCCCTATATGGTTCTACACAGGTGCTACACAGGTGCTTCACCGGTGCTATATGGCACTAAAAATGGTTCTTCTATGGTTACAATCCAAAGCAACAGTTTTGGTGCTATATAGCCCGTTTGTTTTTTTTAGAGTGATATTCTATATTTGGTTTACAGCAAGAAATTTATTTGACTTCAAATTCCATAATGTCAACAAGCAATGACAATGTTAGTTTGCGCTGGCAGCACATATGCACGGATGTTGTCTTTTTAACTCTTTTCCCGCCATTGATGAGTTGTCTTGTCAATCAAGAGAAAACATTTGCATGAAAAAACCAAGCATGCCGCACAATCCCTGAAAAGTGAAGCCAAAACATCTCGATAGCCCCCCAGTGACTGGTCCTAGTATAGGTCATAAACCCCGCCTCTGTGTTATTCAATGGGACTTGAGACCAACTAATCAATTTAATTACATTTCAACTATCTTTTTTCCGAAGGTGGTTTTTGTCATTTATTGTAGTTTTTATCACGCTGATGTAAATTCAAGTGTTTGTTTTTAAAATAAGTTTGTTTTTAGTTTAGTTATTTAATGCTATAAAAACAGTGGTGTCACGTCATGCGCATACGCAGACGCTACGCTACTGCGCAGACTCAAGACCCAAGATGTCAGCGCTGTATCGGGACACTGGCGGCTTCACTTTTCACCAATGGAAGAGAGCGAACGGGCGTCATCCATTTTCTTACAGTCTATGGAAAAAACGTCTTCCTGATAAGTTTTTATGTTAATATGTTATACCACGATTATCGACTAGATTGCATACTTACCCAAAATTATAAAAAACTGAAGCAAAAAATGATGTACTAATTTTACATTCCATGTATGTTTTGATAATCATTCTGAATCTGATCTCTAACAAAATTCCTTCACAAAAATGCTATTATTTCAGCTTTTTGCTAAACAAAATATTTATAGGATGAAACTTTTTTTATTGTTTGTCTAAAAGCAGAGGATCTGTTCTTTCATTTGATATGTTTATATATTTATAGAAGGCTTTTTGTGAAACTTTTGTGAAAATCACAAAAAATGCTGACGGGCAACTTTTTAAAAAAAAAAGCATGGGGAAAATAGTTTGCTTACTGTAGTTAACTCATCTTTAAAGTTTAAAATACAGCCACCTTCACCTAAATTGCAGCATAACACAGTTACAGATTTTCGACTGCACATGTATGCTTCAAATCTAACAGAGGCTATTTTGGATCGAGATCTTATGGAGTAACTTGAACTCCTACCATTTTCCTGGATAAATTGGTTTCTTTTTTATTATCTTGCTGGAAGTTACCAGTAACTAATAACAACCAACATAATGTTTTTGAATGGCCATGCATCATTTCCTCAGTTGCCGCTGAGACGGGAGAAATACAGATTTTAGTGAAATGCTCCTTTAATGTGCAAAATGTGCCAATAAAACATCCCCCACAACACATAATGGATGCACAGATTCATCCATGCCAAATTCTGACCCTACCATTTGCATGTTGGCAGAAATCAACATTCATCTGAACTTGTCCAACCATCTTCCATTTTAGGTGAAGCTGCGGCAAAGTTTCCTGTGTTTTATGGGTTTCTTGCGTCATTCTGCCGGTAAGGATGAGTCTGGCCATCCTGTGTCCTTCTTACCCACAGGCTTCCGCTTGCTGGATGTTTTTTTGTTTTGTTTAGTTTTTTGCAAGCTTTTGAACACCCTCTAGAAAATGTGAAAGAAATCATCAGTTTTTGAAATATTAAAAGCAGACTGTCTGGCACAACATGTGTGTGTGTGTTTGTGTGTGCTATATCTGAAAATATGTCTATGCACTCTCATGACAAATCTTACGCAATATTAATAATGCACGAGTACTTAAATATTAACTTAGCCCTCATGATACCATTATGACATTTTAGCACATTTTCTCTGGTCTGAGACATGTGAAACAGATCTAAAATGTGGTAAAAGGAGAGATTTATGTGAAATAGTTTTTGTGATCAAAAAAGTCTTTGGGGTGATAAGGCTTGCAGTGTTTTATTATGTGTTAAGCTAATCTATAGCTGTTCATTTCCCATGCCAAAAGCAAACTTTTGGTTTTGCATACACTTATTTTTGCCTTTCCTTACTGTACAAGTGGCACTTATACCCAAATCTGGAGTGTGTCACTGGTCTGCACTTCTAATGACCTCGCCATCCCACAAAGTCGAATAAATAAACCAAAATCCCAAGCGTACGTTTAAGACATGAAACAGATTTACATAAAATTTGTTTTTAGGAACTATTTCGAAGTCTGAGGCAATACTGTGTAATGTCTGAAGTTGACCGATACGTCATCTTTAAAAAGACGCTTGCAGATGAATTAATGATGAAGTTAGATGTATTGTAAGGTTTCCTTTTCGAAGTAAAGTTTTAAATATAGAAATGAATGACTAGAGAAAAAGCTACTTAATAATTTTTGATGCAAAGAGAATGAACAGAAGATGAAGCCAAGGGGAAGTCTGGAGATCCTTACATCCATGATTGCTCCACTGGCCACCTCTTCATCCATCCATGGACCGGATTAAATGTCTGCCTTGTATAATGAGCAAGTTTTCTGGGCAGAAATAAGTATCAAAATGTCCCCTTAAATTGTGCTCTAGTGGATTACAAGCCAATACTACAGCACACTGGGATGAAAATATTCTATGTGGGAGGTTTGCGGACACAGTCAACAATATGCAGATTCACATAAGATTTTCATGAAACGCATAATTCAATCATCATAATCTGATCTGATGAGTGTTGGATTGCTAGATAACAGGAAACCTTGAGGGTCTGATGGCACCAGTGCAGCTTCACATGGATTCATTCGGAGAAACAGAGCTCACAGTGACCAACAGCGAGTCAAAGGATTCATCCTGCACTCCATTAAAGCCCAGATTTTTATCTGATCATGATCTGCAGTCTTTTGACCAAGACAATCTCTCTCTCTCTCTCTCTCTCTCTCTCTCTCTCTCTCTCTCTCTCTCTCTCTCTCTCTCTCTCTCTCTCTCTCTCTCTCTCTCTCTCTCTCTCTCTCTCTCTCTCTCTCCCTCTGTGTGTGTGTTTTGTCAGAAAGCCACAATACAGTTATTGTATAGTAATGCATTTGGTCTCAGATGTAATGACCTTCTCAAAGTATTTCGATACTAACATCTCAGGGTATTCAACTTTAAACTGTCAATGAAGACAGTAACATTTATGCATTTGGCAGATGCTTTTGTCCAAAACACTTTTTTTTTACCTTTTTGATTTCCAAAAACAATATTAACAAATTCTAGCTTTGCCCCTAATCTACTGTAATCTACTTGCACAAATCATTGATTGTGCGTTTGGTGTGTACGCTCCATTAAACGTGTTTCCGGGCAAGTTGAAAATATGCAAAGACGCGAATAGATGCAAACTCACACTGAGTTGGGTGTCACGATTGCCACGAAAACGCTCGCTATTCGGCTAAGGCTGCGTACACACCAAATGCGAAGCAACACATTCATCGCTTTAGATTACTAGCGAGATTTTGACTTTGTGTCATGCGTTTGAATTGAATATTTTTTACTTGCGCAAAGATGGTTTGTTTTTGTTGTATCAAGGCTTGACTTGATTTGTTAAATCAGTATTCAAGTCAAAATGTGCCTTTTCTTGAGACTGTCCCCCCAACAAAAGCGATCTAAGCTAGTACTAGTAATCTAGAGCGATGAATGTGATGTACACAACATAAGGTGAATAGCGAGTGTTTTCTTGGCAATCACGTACAACCCAAACACAAATTCAATGATTTTTGCAAGTAGATTACAGTAGATTAGTCGGTGAAGCTAGAATCACGAATTGTTATTCACGTTATTCACCTCAAACACATCTTTGCGCAAGTTAAAAATATTTTATTCAAGCAAAAAATTCGCAAAGACACAAAGTTAAATCATGTCAGTAATCTAGAGCGATGAATGTGATGCTTCGCATTTGGTGTGTACACACCATAAGGTGAATAGCGAGTGTTTCCAAGGCAATCGCGGCACCCAGTTTGCATCATTTGCATCACCCTGTGCGAGTTTTAATCTACTCGCGCAAATCTCTGAATTCGTAATTGTTGTGTAAGTGCAAAGCCTTGCATCCCTCTCTCTAAATTACTCCCATGATTTAACCCCGGAGAACCCAGGAGAATCCAAAAACCCTTTTCTTCTATTGAACAAATTTGACCCCATGGGTTCTCCAGGGTTAAATTCACGTCATACAAATTGTCCACTTGAGTTGAATATTTTCAGCTTGTGTGGAAACATGTTTAATAGGGCATATCCACCAAACACAAATTCAATGATTTGTGAAAGTAGATTACAGTAGATTAGGGGCGAAGCTAGAATTTGAAAGCGTGATTGCCACGAAAACACATGCTACTTACCTCAAATACGTCTATGCGCAAGTTAAAATGATTCCATTCAAGCGAAAAATTAGAATGACCCAAAGTTAAATCTCGCTAGTAATCTAGAGCGATGAATGTGATGCTCCGCATTTGGCGTTTACGCACCATAAAGCGAATAGCGATTGTATTCATGGCAATCGTGGCACCCAATTTGCATCATTTGCATCGCCCTGTGCGAGTTTGCATCTATTCGCGTCTTTGCATTGACTTTGTATTTAATCTACTCGCACAAATCGTTGAATTCATGTTTTGTGTGTAAAAGCAAAGCATCGCATCTCTCACTTAAGGATTTAAATTCATGTCATGAAAATTTTTCGCTTGAGTTGAATGTTTTTAATTAGCACAAACACACAATTGAGGCGAATAGCGCGTGTTTTTGTGGCAATTGCATCACCCGATTACAGTCATTTGCATCAGCCTGGAACCAAAACTAGGAAGTATACTAATAATATTAGCAAAAAAATGATAATGTTATTGCTCAGAGGTTGCTCTTTTATCGCACAAGAGATTTGATGGATTTAATTTCCATATCACCTAAATATGAGACAAGTTTTGAAAAACATTAAAAGTATGGAGTATATAGACGGTTTCATCAGATGCACGTGCGCTGACGCGATACACGTCTGGATCCGAAATTTACTTCCGGTTTCGTTTTTTTAATGGTCTGACTAGTTGCTAAACTGATCTCTTGAACAAATGCCTCGTCGAAAATAACAAATGTTTTGGTTTCCTAGGTAATCTATGTGTTGTTTTTTTGCTTGTTATAGAAATAAACTACGTTTAAAGAACTTTGTTGTTATTTATTCTTAGCGGAGTTTACCGGAAGTTACAGTACGTGCGGACCACGACAGCTGCTTGTTTATGTTGTTACTGCTGAAACCGTCTATATACTGTAGTATGTACTAAATATTGTCGAGTCACATTTATTTGTATAACACTTTTGATAGCAGCTTAACAAAGAAGAAAAAAGTAAACATGGTATATATCATAGAATATATAGTTTTGTTACAGTTGTAGTTTCTTGTGTCTTAGTTTTCATATTTGTTCTTGTTTGCCTCTCTTTCTTATTGTTTTAATTAGTCATCATCATTGTTAATTAATTAGTTTAATCATCCTCATTTGTTTGATTATTTTGTTCTCCTCCTTGTCCTCCTTGTGTATTTAAGCCCTGTGTTCTCCTTCATTACTTTCCCGTATTGTTAATGTCTAATGTGAATGTCTTTGCTACTTGTTATCCCTGTCTTCATCATATTTATCATTAAAATTATTGTTTATTCGTAATCTCTTAATCTTCATCTCACTACCCAGTAGCAGATCGTAACAATTTTATTGTCCCCATAAATAGATCTATTAAAATGGTATATACTATTGCAAACACTTAGCTCAGTTATTATGATAAATAACAGGTGTCAACAATATTAAGCTAGACATGCATTTCCTTAATATGAGTAAGGAGTTTGACATATTACATAATAAATTTACAATAATAGCATAAACAGCAGTGTAAAAACCATAGAGAAATTATAGCAACATCATTAAAACATCAAGGCATAGAGAAATTGTATCATCAACATCATTAACTGCAACACACACCTACAATAATGAAACAGTGATGTGATATCATGTTCACTGTTTATACTTGTTTATACCTTAACATTTGAAAACATCCAAATTGTCGGACAAGTTTTTCAATTTGCTAACATCCCAACAACTTAAAATATTAATGAAATTGGTTTGTAAAAAAGGTTCCGAACATAAAGGGGCGGTTTCCTGGACAGGGTTTAGGCTAATCCAGGACTAGGCCTTATTTTTATTAAGTCATTTAAGAAGTTTTTACAAACATACCTTACAAAGAACACTGTGTATATCTTGAAACAATACAATGTCACAGATATATGTTAAAATTTATCAGGAAAAGGTGTTTTTAAATTTAAGCAATTCAATCATGCATTTTAGTCTGGGACTAGCAGGAAACCGCCCCAAAATCATGCCAAAGTACCTTATTTTGAATTTGTAATAATTTAAACACAATTTAAACAATTTGCAGGGACATCTAAACCCCTGCCATTTTACAAGAAACCAAAACAAGAATTTGCATTTATTATAAAAAAAAATACTAAAAATGTATTTAAACTATCCCAAAATGTTTGTCCAGACAGTGTATATATATATATATATATATATATATATATATATATATATATATATATATATATATATATATATATATATATATATATATATATATATATATTCTAACATTTTAGCATTTGTAACATTTTACAAATAAATTGGGAGATGAATGTCAAACTTTGAAAAGTTTCATTTTATTAAAATTCAACCTTTTTATTGGCAAAAGGTCTTGACTACAAATGAGCTACAGTGTTAAACTTTTGCAGACTTTTGTTATTCCCCTGAAGAAATGTTAAATGAACACACATTGACCTTTAGTGTGCCACATTGCTGGTACTCTCATATGCAAACTAAGCAAGTTGGATACGGTGAGGTTCCTCTAACTAATTTTCTGTTAAATCGGTTGATCTGTGTATTAAAATAATTAATGATTTCATTTCTGTTTCTAATTTGAACCAGGTCACGAAATTATGTGACTCAACTGGCATTGAGTTTTCAACGGCAAGGTCACGGGTTTAATTTCCAGGAAATGCATGCACTCATAAAATGTGAAGCTTGAATGCACTGTAGGTTGCTTCGGATAAAAGCACCTGCCAACACAGACTATAAGATTAAATAATGTAGCAGACAGACACAGGAAGGAAAGTCTGAGATCAGAAATCTAAACTGCGTTTTTGACCTTACTTGTTTTTGTTTCTTTTAACTAGAAGGTCGTCCGTTTTTCCATCTCCTCTGCTTTGTACTATGCTATTGTCAGGGCAGGATATGTTTTTATTGCCAGGATGTTATATGGTTTTAACAAATGAATCAACAAAATGATCAAATTATTATTAAGGTCTATAATAGTGCAAATGCGAACATATACGCAATCTCCAAAAAAATCATAAAGCGATTTGTGAAGTCCAAAAACAGGGTGATTGTGTCAGTTATTTTATAGTGATATCTGACTGTGAAGGCAGTTCAGACAATAGCTTGTTACCATGAGCCCTTCACACTCCCTGAGGGTCTGTAGGTGAAGACAGACTGATAGACATCTATTGTTATACTGCTGAATTGAAGGAAGAATCACAATTCTTATGTTTTTTTCACTTCTGTACATCTGTTGCCCCTTAATGGCTTATTTTATTTTTCCTTTCTTTAAGTACCGGCGGCACGGCTTCATTAAATCTTCATATCCCATATATTTCTTTCTTTAAACTTTTTTCATTTACAACCACAAAATAAATGCTCATATTACACTATAAAAAGTGAAAAGTTAATTCAACTTAAAATGTCACTTTTGGTGAAAAAATCTAAGTTGGTTAAACTTCATTTATTTAGATTTCACCAATTGAAGCACCTTTTCTCTTTTTACATTGTTGGGTGTTGTGTTTTGTTGTTAAATAAGGTGCGATACTCTCTTGGCAAAGTTGCGTACATTTATTTCAACTGATTTAATGTACAGGTACGGTATAGCCTGTAAATGACCAAAAAAACACACACTTTGTACCTACCCTTCACAATTTATTATCTGTGGCAGTACTAACAACCCAAAGAGTTCAAATTAGTACAACAAAGGTACGTATTGGTACCAAAGAGTGCCTCAAAGTTAAATATTGATACACCGTTAAAGATTAAGTTGGTTCAACTTTAAAAAAATAAGTTACTTGGTTGCTTTAAAAAATTTATTTAATTCAACTTAAAAATATTAATTACGTCAAAAAGTTATGTAAAATTGTTGTATCAATAATATTTAAAGTTTATTAACTCACTCCCTGCCATTGACAAGTTATCTCATTATCTCATATCTAAAACATTTGCATGAAAAAAACGTGTTCCTCCTGAGTTTTTATGGTAATCTGTAATCCTGCTATTATCCACTAGATGTCGCTCTTGCCCAATTTATAAAAACTGAAGCAAAAATAATGCATTAATTTTTCACTCCGTGTATGTTTTGAGAATCGTTCTGAATGTGAACCTTAACAAAATTCTTTCACAAAAATGCAATTATTTCTGTTTTAGCTAAAAATGTATTTTTAATACATTTTTAAGAGTTTATAAACAGAGAAAAAATAAAGATAGGATAAAATGTTTTTCCCGCTTTGTTTGTTTGTTTATTTGAAAGCAGAGGGTCTGATCTTTCATTTGATATATTTTTATATATTTTTAGAAGAAACATTTTCTGGAAGGCATTTTGTGAAACTTTTTTAAAAATCACTAAATTTACTGGCGGGCAATTAATTATTAAATATTAATTTATTTATTTATTAATCAACTTAATTTAAAGGCAACCAGGTAACTTACTTTTTTAAGTTAAACCAACTTTTTTTACACTGAACCGAATGTATACATATCTGTTCCTAAATTGTACTGCCACACTGATGACTTGGGACCATATTTGACCATTTTTTCTGACAGTGTAATACAGGTGTAGCTCAGTGGTAAAGCATTGTTTTGCAAGTCAATTCAACAAGCTTTTTTAAGTTTTGGCTTAAAAAACTCATGCTGATAAAAAATGTAAACCTTGTCATGCACTGTAAGTGGCTTTGGATAAAAGCGTCTGCCAAATGCAATTCTTTACCTTTGTCCTTTCAATCATGGCAAGGTTGCATGAAAAAGCAGCAAAGGCCACTTGATTCTGAATATGTTCAAAATGTAATGAACCTACATAATGTGATGTTTGCATACGCACTGCTGGAGATTGTTAGTAGACGACTAAAAACTAGACTAGTAAAAGCAAAGTTTAAGTACATTTTCCACAGCTTCTAGAAAGAAACATGATATTTTAATAAAGAAATACAAACTGTACATACTGACTTCCTGTTTATTTTGTTTCAGACTCGCACCACTAAGTGGCAGTCTCACGACATGATTCATGCGGTTAGACATTCATGGTGAAGTAGAAAAGTATGTAAGGAGGATACCTTTGAGAGAAAGAGTCATCTTTGTCTACACATACCAAAAACAGTATGGAGTAATTTGTAAGAACATTCATGTCTGACTCAAAGGAAATCGACCTAATGAAGTGTCTGACAGTAAAAAGTTTTCCATCTCAGTTAAAAATCCAGACATACAATCTACTGTTCATTTTTAATAACTTTACAAACTTGGTGTGGCTTGAAATTATAACATTTTAATTTGGGGTTGAACTATCCCTTTAAGAATTGTGAATGTAAATATGTCTGGGTCTGATTCAATCTATGATTTGCATTATATATATAAAAAAATACATCTTTATTACCATATAAACAACTAGGTAAGTACTTATTATATACTTTATAACACTGATAAATTATAAAACTAATATTATTTGTAATTCTTCTCACTGATCCATTTAAAAGAATTGATTCATTGGAGTCGTTTGTTTGTGTATGAGATAGGTTTCAAATAATGTTGGTTCTAAATTAATCCTGGTTTTCAATTCCCAACCCTTGTTTAGATTGATACTGTAGATAAGTTAAAGGATACTGCATGTATGTGTCTATGAGTGTCAATGGACTGCGATGTGTGTGTATGGGAGTGAAGGGGAGAACTTCCAGATGTGGTGTGGGCAAAATGCCTGTTGGGACCAAAACACAGGAACTTCCTCTGACAGCAGAGATTAATCAAAGCCCAGGGAATCTTTTCATGAAACATGTAGAAAGATAGTGAGAAAGTGAAATTTCCCCTTTCACCCCTCCTAAAAATGCAATGTATGGTCAAGCTCCCACTTTAACTATTGAACACAAATTCACTGCATTCTTATTTTGCCACTTGTGTGATTTGTCTTGATTTGTCTCAATGATGCTCCAGTGAATTCTCCAAAATGCTTTTTAATCACATTTTGGCTTTTCTCTGTACTATTTTCTCATCATCTGCTGTTTCACAATCCCTGCATGTACAGTATGTCATTGCCATGGGAACATTTAAGGTAACATACAAAAAGTCATTCACCCAGAAAAATGTCAAGAGGGTTTTTCATACTACTGACCCACCTTTGTGGCGTTCAATTGTGATTTGTGTGTTAAGTGTTTCAAATACAAACATTTAGTTTAATAATGTAAATTTAACTAATGAGTTTCTTACTGTCAAAAAAATAAAAAATGGCCCCAAGCTGTCACTGGGCCAGTATGCTTTAAAACGGTCCTAATACAATATGTACAGTACCATATGGATACAGACATGTACAAATTTGGTACCAATATGTACCTTTATGGTACTAGCACTCTTTAGTATAAATATGTACATTTGATTTACTAATATGCCCTTATTAGTTCATATATGTACCTCTGAGGTACTAGTATGCACTCCTTGGTATAAATATATACCTTTAAGGTACTATGCTCTCTTAAGTAAAAATATGTACATTTGAGGTACCAGTATATACCTTTAAGGTACTAAAATGCACATGTTAGTGAAGATGCCAATGAGATACTAATATGCACTTACTAAAAATGTACCTCTGAGGTTTACATTTTTAATATGTACTCTTTAGTACAGTACAAATGTATCTATGAGA
>NC_133360.1:18866985-18946985 GCF_030506205.2 Paramisgurnus dabryanus | reverse complement strand
TGAAATGAAACTGTCACACAAGGATTTTGTCATAGGGGCTACAACTCGAATTTCATATGCCCTCCTTCGAATAACGACCCCACAGTTGTTTGTGAAAACTTATTTCGACCTATAGTTATGCTTTAAAGGTAAGCATTCTCTAGCTGTCATCATGAAATGACGTTTATGGCAGCACAGTTTTTTACCACCTGAGCTACAGGGATTGGCCGACAAAAAAAAATTAAACATTTGCTGCTTTAGGTAGTAGTAGAAATTAAGTTAACACTTCCATGAGTACGTATAACTGTTGGATGGGTTGGAGGATATATTGAAAAATCCTATATTTTATATAATTTCAAATACTTGCAAACATACTTGCAAAACATATTACTTACACACAATTTATTCATTACAATATTTGTTGGCCAAAACAATTGTTGGAGACACTTAATGTTACGTGTCTATACAACATATCAAATTATTTTTCCTTTAAGTGCACAGTATTTCAAGACAACTTATATAAAGTATGACCCAATAGATGTGACCCAATTTTTATGCATTTTAAATCTAGGACCAGTCTCTATTAGCTATTAGTAAATTTATTGTGGACATTACTGAGCCTTTTTTAATGTCTCATAATGCCTTGTATTATCATTCACCCGATTTATATTTTATTCCAAAATGTTGTTTGCAAATCATTTTGAAATACATAAAATTATATATTTGAGATATTTCTGAAGTTGTGTACTGTTTTGTACTGTGTACTGGTTTGGCCTCTGTTCAGTACCCTGCTGTGAATGCTGGGAATGCACTGCAGTTGATATAATAGAGCAGATCTGGTTCAGCTGAACACAATACATTCATCTGAGCTTCACTGTCACAGCCAAGCACATCATATCAGAGGACACCACAGGAACACAGGCTGTCCAGCACTTCAGACTCTCCCTGATAAGTCTATAGGAGAGAAATAGGATTAGAGGGAAAATCATATAAGCAGTTAATTGAACAACAATACCTTTATTTAGAAAATGTTGGATCGGTATCGGAGACCATCACAGTACAAGCGTTAAATGCTGTGATGTAGTGTTTTCGTTATTTGTTACTTTAGTAACATTGGGAAAAAATCTGCATGTTCAGTTTTGTGTCACTTCTATAACTGTAAATATAATGAATGAGAAAAGTAGTAACACTACAATGCATTTTGAAAAAACGTGAAGTCATTACGAAGTAATTTCATGTGTAATTGCATTAACATATAATATTATACAGCATGATTTTACACCATATTTAAGTGTCTTATTACAATGTAATTGCACAAATAAGTACTGCATGATGGGTTTAGGGTTGGATAGATGTAATTATTCATAATTTACTGTTTTTACATAACATATAAATCAACCACACTCTGTAAAATAAACTGTTACTGATTTTTTTGTTAGGTGTGTTAGTTTTTACTTAACAGTAGGCAGGATAGTTTTACATTAAATGTCTGTGTCTGTGTTCAAATTAAACAGATAATTTCAATAATAATACATTGCCAGTTTACAACATTTAAGAAAGTAATAACACATGTAGTGCATTATTTATTACTTATTATTTATTATGTACTACATTTATGCATTTGGTATATGCTTTTGACCAAAGCGACTTCCAATGCATTCCAGGGATGGCTAACACACATTTAAATAAACATTTAAATAGATTCTATAATAATAACAAGTTATGCAATAAATGGAGTTACCTGAAGAGTTATAAGACCAGAACATATAATAATATACCCATTGCCTTTAAAGTGTTTATATGTGGGTTTCTGTTGAGAATTGCACTGGCAACACCAAGTTCATGGGTTCGATCCCAGGAACACAAAAAACACAACTTGAATGCCAAATGTATAATTATGTAATATATATAAATGAAACAGAATAATACTTTTCAGTATGGTAATTCAGACACATCTGTTTAAATGAAAATTTTAGTGAGGAGTGGTTATGTTTAGGATTAGGATTCCTCTGCGTTGTCTCTAGGGAGGCTGGTGAGGATGCCGTTTCCCCAGGGTTCGACCACAGCACACTAGATGTGTGTTCTCATATAATGAGGGTCAACAACAGTTGTTTAATTTAGCTTCCACAAAAGGGAAAAACAGTTTTTCAAATCACAAAGGCTGTGACTGTCACCTAAATCAAGATATATGGATCTGATGTCATTCCGTATTGCTGGGGAATATCAAGAGGGTCAGGTTTTTCCAGAGTCGCAATAAATAAATGGGACATTTATGAAACAGTTAGACAAAGAACAGGATTTAGATTTCTCTTTCAGCAATTAACAGTTCTTTTTTTCTCTATTAATATGATTTCATAAACGTGTATGCGTAATTAATATTGAAGAATTAGTAGAGTGCTTATTAACATTTTAGTTGTACAAGTATGCACTGCAGGAGATGCCAACTTCCCTCAAATATTTTGGGTCACCTATCTACAGATCATGCTTAAAGACATATTATGCTATAAGTGATCACCAAGTAGCATTAGTCTTTGTGGGATAGGCAGTGTTTACAATTCACAGATGCCCAAAAAATGCATAATTCCTTGTACCAGTTAATTTTGTGTCTGTGCTGGTATTTGTGTAAGGGGGGTGCTGATGTAGATGATGTATTTGTTTGTAAGGTGTGTGAGGGGTTCTTTAGCGCTCGACTGAGAGGAAAACCTGCTGTAGTGATCCAATCTGATGAAAAGTGAGGCCACCGCTGGGTGCTGAGAAAATGAGAGCCATTACAGACCCAAAAACACTGTCATTTGGGTAAAGAATGAGCCGGCAAGAGGTGCTGCCGGGCTGGGATACAGAGCTTGATGTTACAAAAAAGGAGGGTGCAAGGGGAGACAGCAATTTTACCTGGCAGGGCTTTGAGGTGTGAGCAAGACGTGGATGAGACTGTAATCAGATGGCAAAGGCCTTCTCAAGCATTGTGCTGGGGTGGTCAGAACTGTGACGAAAATGAGTCTCCAGAGCTGACCCATGTCTGAGGACTAGAGTCACTTTCAGTGTAGGAGCCCAGCTTGAAGTGCACTTTGGCTTTAAGGCCACACAACAAAAGAAAACTGGACTATTTTCTAAATTCTAAATAATCCTGATTGATCATCATTTCCTGCCATGTCATAAAAACATGAACACAGGTTGTATGTTTCACGAAGACGAAACATCTGAAAGAGATTTTTGTGGAAAAATCAGGGTTATGTGTGACCTTGATAATAATAATTGAAGAGCTCAAAAGTAAAACCCTAAGTGCATCTTACATGTTTACTTGTAAATGACTTTTTATTAATCAGACTACAATGGTTTATGCCAACATTTCTGAATGGCCTGAGGCCGACTTAAACGGATTTTAAGTAAAAGTATTTGATGAATGTGTGTCAAGAGCATTGGGTTTATATAATTTTTCTTTTTGACAGACGTGGCATTTAGCGACTTTTTGCATTTCAGCTCCTCAATTTCAGAAATTAACGTTTCCCTTTATTATGTCCCAAGCCATATCTTTATCTTATTGTTTGATTACTTTGCAAACAGAACTCACACAAAGTTTAATGCTTAAGAGGTTTGTTTACAAGCAACCATAACAGTTTTGCAAGCACTACTTTGAATAATAATAGTAACATATGTACAATTAGCTTTAAGAGTATAATGTATCATAGCAATATAGTTAAAGTTTGATATATAAAAATATAGTTTGAATTGTTTTGACACATTGCAATCTACAAAATGAGTGAATCTTACTATAATTTATCCTGTGAAATTTCAATCAGAGGTCGTCCATCATTTGTTACCCTCAAGTTTCAATTTTACCTCAATTTCTTCTGTATTGAAAAGAAAAGGGATTTAATTTGAGCACTTTTCTAATTGATGGAGCTCATTTAGGCTGGTTGTGAATCACAGGAAACGCTTGCGAGTCGCACCACTTCTTGTTTACGAAGCTGAATTTCAAATCACTCTGCCTCCACATCTGTCATCTTTAGGGTTAAAGGACACAGATGGCAGACTCGCTGGCATTCAACCAACCGCAGTGTGCCAATTGGATGCCAGGCTTTGAAGAGGGAAACTTCTCATCTCTCTGTTAACTGTCTCAGGTCTCTGTGACACCAGATGTCCCTCAACCGTTCTTGAGTGACAACTTATGTTGTTGCAATCTTGGTTTTAATCACTCTCATTTATCCAAATGGGCCTCCAATAGCTTTGAATAGAAAATTAGGCGTCTCAGCCAGTGCTTGAATCGGGAGAAATCGTTTAAGTGTTTGACATCGTACACATAAACTTTGTCTCGTATCGTTGGCCGGAAATGGAGAGAGCGTTTGATCGCTGATGATACTGAGCCGTTAACGCTAATCGCTTTGCTAAGTCCGTTTGTTTTGGTGACTGGCCGAGCATTAGGCCTCTTACTGACTTAGACGTCACGTTAACCTCATCATAATGATCTTTAATATTAAGTCCATTTAAGCGATAATTGAAGTCAGGGAGCGTCCGATAAACCGCATAGCCCTTAGTGTCCCCGTCCAACATGCTGCAGTAAATGATATACCTCATGGTGTAAATATTGGGCTAGTATTGCGCTGAAATTTGAAAGCATATTTTGGTGTTATCCCTTCCCCTCAGGCAATTGGTCTTTTATGCCGTCAGATTCCCAGCCCTGATAATATTAAGTGGAATTTGCCTCTCATATCTGTGCAAAAATGGATTTAACCGCTAACACATATGAATATGTTAATGTTGCATGGGGAAATCTGCCATTTTACAAAATGACTGATCCATTTTTAAGATCTTTAAGGTAAAATTAATGCAGAACTAATATTTAGTATCTATTTTCCCTTCAGATTGAGGATTTTAAATGTGAGTAAATTACATTTCCTTTAATATCTCTCCTTGAAATTAGACCATCTGGCTTGGAGTTGTATTCGTTTTTCTGAAGCGTTCGACTATGATTTTGAATGCATGAGTTTTTGCATTAATAGATGCATTAGTTTAAAAAAATATATTACACATGCATATGCATAAAGTACGTTTGTCATGAAGGTTCGTAAGCGTTTAAATTTCTATATATGCTTTTCGGCGGTGCCTTAGACAATATTTATTAAACGCTGTCTGTGCTGTTTTACAGATAATTTAAAAATTCCTTTGCAAATTATCAAAATTTAATTAGCAATATAAATGCCACAAGAAGCACATTATGTGCAATTGTCTTGCTATCTTTCCAGAAATTAGTCTTTTTAAATGAATTTGCTGTATTAATCATCTTCAAAATATTTTTGATCACTGAATTAATAGTTTTCCATCCTGTTTTTAGGTATTCATTGACATAGGTGATTGCCTCTTAATTACTACAACGGCCTCCTCCTATTCTGTCTTATTAATTCATGTTTCCTGGCACAGTCCCAAAAGACAGTCTCGTCCTATATCTTCTAATTACTTCTGTAATTGAATTTGCTCACTGTTTCTCGCCTAGTTTTTTAAAGGAACTGTTTGTTCGAAGGTTTATTGTGTCTTTGTGTGTCGGCCCTCAGCAGACAGAACATGTCGGCCTCTTTTCTCTTTTCTCATTAATTTTCCAGAGCCTGCCTTAAGTTATTTATTTATTATTACCTGCCGCTGCAGTCCCTGCCGTGTGAATGCCAGAGTCGAGCTGGAGCAAACAGGGTGGAGAAGATTAATTAATTAGGATTGGTGAAACAATTACCTTGGGCCCCTCTCAGTCAGTCATTTGCTGAAGCCTTTGCCGATTTGAGAAGTACTTTGAAGTGCCATTACGGATACGGCACACTGTGTGAAGCAGGACTACGGCAATACAGACGCGGTACGAGATTCTCCATTGCTTCAACTTGTTTCCAAATAAGTGTGAATTTGGAGTGAGATGTAAACCCGCACTGTAGGTGATGAGCGTAAAGGGATAGAATTTAATCCATATGGAAAGATAAATCTTGAAGGCATCCCGAGACGTATCGAAGCCCATAAATAAAAGTCGCTCAAAGTCGTTTGAACTTAATGCTCAGATTAATGTTGTAATTGAATGTGCTGAGGGAAGGGCACGGACTCCGTTAGGCCTCAGAGGAGCCCTATGCCCGGCCGAGTGGATGTTCATCTCAGCCCTTATCTGAGCCTATCGCGGTCGGTCGACTGACCGCAGATATAGACCCTCAGGACTCATTGTCTTCGTGTCAGAGGCCATTATCCGACCGTGTCGCCAGAAAATTCTTCCTCCGCTCTGACAGTGCATGTGTGTCTTTGAAAAACTTTCCCCCACTCTGCCATTGATTTATTTTTCTCTTTCGCCGCTCCTATCTCTCCTCCTTTTGTTTCCTTATCGTCGCTTCAGGTTATTATGTGCAAAGTATTGACAGCACTTGAAGGCCTGTGGTCGATGGCGGGCTAATGCATCCGTAATCCCGCCTTTGTTATGGCGGAATGTTTCACGCGGGTCTCCGATGAGGAGAGAGGTGCAAAGCTGTTGATCCAGGTTTTATTTGTCACGAAGCCCATCCATCAATCAAACCCTGGACCATCTGACTGACTGAATGACACGCCGACTGGGCTGAGGAAATTTGATAACGCTGTATTGTCGCCTGGCTTCTCTGACTTTTTTCCCTTCTCGATAAGAAATACATTTGACTGGAGCAGATAAGCTCACAAGGGGTAAAGCCTTAAAGAGAGAGGGTGACACATATGCCATAAGAGTGGGCTTTTCTTCCTTTAAGAGCCCTGGTGTAAATGATAGGTTTGGCAAACAGGACAAACACAGATTCAAAAGCCTGCAACATCCAAGAGCAATGGATATACCTAGATTATTTAAAAACATGCCAGATAGTAACAATTCCCCATCTGTTTGTGCTGTTATGGAAACAGCATGCTAGTGTAATGCTGTATTTTCATAACCAGGTTTAGCGCCCCGCTGCATTGTCATGCTCATAAAAGATGTATTTAATGCACTGCTGGTCAACGTTAGCACAGTATATATAACAATAAAGCAATAGAATCCAAGCAAGGCCATTTTTTACAGTGGCTTTAGCAAGGCTAAAGGTTGTTTGTAGGTGTGATTCAGGGCAGAGTGTCCAAATCTGTTTTAAACTCTTCTTAATTAAATGTACAACACAATAGTGTCCTAGTCGCCCTAAAATACACAATGCATATAATATATGTGAAATACTTGTTCACACTTACTGTACGTATAAATCACTGCATTCATAGAGTCCAGTTATTATTATTAACTGGTGAGAAATATCTTCCTTAAGGATGCTAATTGAAGAAATTACTTGTAAACATCTGTTTCAATATAAAATTTCAATATAAATCTGTTTCTGTTAAAACACATAATGGTGTGCCTTTATGTGCTTTTTAAATTTTAAATACAGCCCATCCAATCCGAATTAAAATGTGAACTATCCGCTTTATAATATACTCTATACTCTCACAGGATAGTCATAAATTGTCGTAAAATTTAATTAACAATGTTCCTGTAGCTTAATTTGTAAAGCATTGCGTTAGCTATGCAAGGTCACAGGTTTAATCCCCAAATAAAACATACTGGCTAAAATGTATAAATGGAATGCATTGTATGTCACTTTGGATAACAATGTCTACCAAATGTACATATACAATGTAATCTGCTGCTTGCTTACCACCTAAAACCTACTGCTGAGTCCTGCAGAGTTTTGTTTTTTCTGTCTGTTTTTAGTATTACATAAAATTCTTAACTTTCCAAAACACATATATAAAGTCTTTATTAAGGGTTAAAAAATAATAAGACACTTTAGCAAATATTAAGGTATGCACAAATTTATTTCTGCAAACGCAGACAATTGTCCCATGCAATCATTCCCTTGAACACCATGCAGATGAACACTGACCCAAAAAAAGATTTTTAAGCAAAGCCGTAGAAAGCACAGAAATTACCAGAGGGCAAGAAAATGGACATTATTGTGACCCGTACATTAACACACTGTATGATTAAGTAAGTTTTTGTGTTGTAATGACCAGAGGCTAGAGAGTCTGCAAAGAAAAGAGAAAAATCAATGTAAGACTGCTGCAGATTAGCTTGACAAATTACATGCGCTCGGTTGGCCCATTGTACAGTGTGCCTCCTATATTCTTTAAGAAGACATCACAAAATAGAGCTGCCACATGGCGTATGGACTCCTGAGATCATTTTTATTGATTTTGGACAAACATCGATGAAGGATTGGGGTGGTAGTGTGCTCGTCGTGTCTTGGTTGGGATGTGTTGGGATGGGATCCGAATGCCACTGCATCAATACTGCATCAGATGCAGATGCCTGTCATTGTTCAAATGGACGCTCTCTGAAATTTCCTCAGTTGATGAAAAACAGCACTATTGCAGTGACTAAATTTTGTAAAGGTGAATAGTTTTCAGTTGAGCAGTTGAGATTTTCTAATTCAAATTTGTTTATGTCAAAGCAGACTCTAAATAAGTTTAAAAATTAAAAAATAACATTCCCATTGCATATGATCCTGTATAGTTCAGTGGTAGTGCATTGCATTAGCAGCGCAAAAGGTCAGGGGTTCAAGCCCAGGAAACAAATTGAAAAAAATATGTATTTGTTATGCACTAAAGGTAGTTTGAAAGAAATGTAATTCAGTATTTTTAACTACAGCAGATAATAATTTGGATGAAATTAAGACTTTTTGCTCATTCTAACATTAAGACTCAAGTCAGTCTGTGTCCCATCTTGAGATTCACACTGTGCTTTGCAAGATTTGTTCAAAATACAAAAACTAGGATTAATTTATAATTAATTGTTTAAATTACTTTCAAAGCACAGGAAACCAAGAAAGGTAAAGTTGAGACATTTTGGATTTCTATTAGAGACATGTAATTTTATTGCTTTCTTGGGCTGGGGAACAAATTTTATGTTTGTTATTGCTTCCAGAAAAGCCTGACATGAAAAATATTATCCCATTAAAATCTATACAGCTATCCAAATAAATAATATAGATGGGTAACTGGGTGACAAGAGTTTGCTTCAGACAAGAAAAACTTAAAAACTTAGATTGACACAAATTTTTTACAATACTTACAAACGTTTAAATTCAGTGAGCTAGTGACATCTGATCAATAAAATTGTCATTGGGGGATGCAGTTATTTAATGAGACAGACAAGGTCACCTGACCTAAAGGCTATAATTATTATCATAAAATAAATGACTTCAAAGCTTCACCAGTTTTAAAACACATTTCAGATATGGTTTCCAACATTCTAAATAGTCTTTTCTAATGAACCAGTTCTTCTAATTGGATTTTTAATAAAGAAAAAAACACAATTAACTCCAAGACATCCAGTCAGGGATGAGTGCCTACAGTCAGTAATATTCACTCATCTACACACACACACACACACACACACACACACACACACACACACACACACACACACACACACACACACACACACACACACACACAATGACAAACTGCATGAGGGTCTCGCGCTCAGACAGACCGGCCGTGACTCCAAGCGCATTTCTCAGTCTCGGGCCTTTCTATCCTCCTTGTTTATACTGTAGTTGTAGAATTTCACAACTAGCCTATAAATACCAATCGGCCACGGGAAGATAAATCACCAGCGTTTGCTGGTGTGTGAAAAGCAAAGAAAATGTGAGTTTTAGAGGTGTAGGAACGTCCATTCACACACAACGAGATGTGGGATTGCGGTGGGAAACAGTTTGCGTTACGACGCTCTCTTTTAACAGGCGCAATAAAGCACACATGCACGTTTACACACACTGAGGCTGGTGACAAGTGCATGCAACAGTTTGCAGCATCTGTGTGTGTGTATGTGTGTAAGCCGCCTTGTCACCTCCCACTGTTAACACCTGTTCTGTTTAACACTGTCATGTAACTGTGCCACACTGATACATGGTAATAGAATCAAATGAATCACCCTGCCAGTTCTAATCACGTTACGTGGCTGTGTCTCCTATCATGCGCTGATAGATAGATGCTATTAATACATCTCTAGTGTGTGGTAATACAAGAGGTGTTTACTGTGAAAACGTGGTAGCACTTACAGTCCGGGTCCACATGTACATACTGTGCACTTATTGTGTAACTATGTAATTACCTGCCCTAACCTAACCCTAACCCAAATCAAGTACATAGTTACCAGTATTTTGTTATATAGACACTGTATGTGCACATATTGTAAAAAGTAAAGTGAAAAAAGTTTTAATAAAAAATAAAAGCATTAGAGATAAATGAGTGGTGTAAAACTAGGTAAATTATTTGTCCATTTATACACAAATATGACTGTATAATTATACTATATGTGTCAACAATGATCGTGCGTGAAAATATTTTTAAACTGCAATTTTTTTTAACATGGCTGAAGAAAATCGTTGAAACGTTGATGATGTTCTTTGACTGGAACGTATTTTCGATGTAATTTCGAACAGACTAACAGCATCTCCAAAAACTGTTTCTTTTTGTCTGTGATATGGAGGGGGTGCAACACCACATTGATCTTTTTCTATTCACAAAGGACTGGTCTTTATTTTTGCTGGATTTCCCTTCGCTCAGGAAAGTGTCTATGAGATAGCTGTATTGATCCGCTGCACTGGACAGGCATCAAACCGGGTCTCTGCTTGTCTCAGATGGTGGTCCAAGGCCAGTGTCTGTATAGCTATCTCCACACAACCTGCCAGAGCTGGAACAAGTGACCCCTTCAAACCAAAATCTATCAGGATGTGTGGACATTCTCCAATCAGCAGAGTGGGTCCGGCAGAATTCAGCGAGAAATGATTTTTCGGGTCATGGTATGGTTTAGATGGAGTGCTGGTTTAAATTAAAACCACAAACTCAAACATATCTTTAATTTAACAAGATTTCACTGGAAAGTACCTCACACTTGTTTGTTCTTTGATTTAGCATGATGTATATTTGGACATTTAAGGCGTGGTTTCCCGGACAGGGATTAGCTTAAATCAGGACTAGGCCTTAGATTAATTAGGAAATATAACTAGTTTTAACAAACATGCCTTATAAAAGCATTACTTGTGTGCATTTTGAGTCAAAACAAAGATCACTGATGTATTTTAAGATATGTCAGTGCAAGTTTGGACAGCTCTTACATTTATTTTAGTCTAGGACCAGTCTAATCCCTGTCCGGGCAACACAGTCTCACACCCATGGCGTCAATATTTGACGACACTTGACCATGCGTCAATATGTTGACGCGGAGGGTATACCTTTCGCGTCACTTTTTGACGAACTGGGGACTTCAATACTATTAGGTACGCGAAATTAAACAGTTGTCAACTGACATTGGGGTTAGGGTTAGGTTTGGGTAGGGATGTCATTATGTAAATCTAACCCTAAACCGACGCGAAAATGGTAGAAAATGGTAAGAAAATAGGAAAGAGAATTTCGCGTACCTGATAGTATTGAAGTCCCCAGTTCGTCAAAAAGTGACGCGAAAGGTATACCCTCCGCGTCAACATATTGACGCATGGTCAAGTGTCGTCAAATATTGACGCCATGGGGTGAGACTGGGTTGGTCCGGGAAACCGGCCCTTAGAGTCAGCCTAAATGATTTTCCGGAATCTGTGCTTGCATTAACACATGTACCGTAACATATTTTTCCACAGCATCTGAAGTTTGCTAATTATCTGAATTCTCTTTCAAATAACCATGTGCGTACATTTAAGTTTATGACAATTGACAAGATCGTAAGGAGGGTGTGATGCACGGTTCTGTTATGCTGGGAAATGATCTTAGCTTCAGCACGGATAGTGAAAAGCTCCCTGATCTCTTCTTCAGTCCAGTTTGCTGACATTTCTTGTTGTGAATGTTGATCTGTGTTTAAATTCCTGTATCAAAGAGCTGAACCATAACTTCTGGGTTCGATTACACGCGTACCCTCACTACGGCCTGCCCCTTATGCTATTGTTTCTGTGTCTTGTTCACACAGAATGCTGTCCGTGTAAGTTACGGCAATGCTACTAGGTGCTCTTTACGGGAGCGATCCCAGAACATTTACAGGACGTGTTTGTGTTCACACAGAAGCCTCTCTGCCAATTTACGGAAATTTTCTGAGACCAAAGTGCTGTGTGAATGGGGCCATAATGATATACAAATGTACAGTGCTGTATTGTGTAAAAGTCTGAGGCTACAATGGCAGATAAAACATTAATAACAGTTTTCTGCTATTGCCCAAGTGTGAGAGGAGATCATACTGTGATCTTGTCGCATGCATTTATAATATGTTTCTCTAAACATGTCTCACAACACTCATAAGAGAAAAAGCAAGCTACACCTGCAAGATGCCCCTGCCCTGACTGCCAGTGATGTCACAGGAGTCTGAGAGGTATCAACCTGCAGTGTGTCCGGTTTCTCATCTGGATTTGAAACAGCTCTTCACACTTAATTACGGAGGATGAGCGAAATGCCTCATTTCTCTTTGTTATAGGCTAAGCTTCCAGTAATCCCAAACAAAAGGTCTGGCTCTGGAAGCTGTAGGATTTGCTGGTGGGATTATAGTCTCATAGATAATGATGTGCAGTCAGCGAAAGCAAAGCTTTATTTGAATTCAAATTGGACAGTAAACAAAACCCATCGGTATGTCTGCTGGTTGGAGTATCTGTCTAGTAAGCACTGTGTCAATGCATCGCCAGCTCTGTGCCATTTATATGATCTATTATTACCGTTAGAGTGAGCAAGTGTTCTCTTATCTATTTGTTTATTACTAGAGCTCTGTTTCCATGTCTCCTGCTACAGAGCTACAGTATCCGGCTTTTTTGACAGCACCTTGTCTCTTGTGTTTGTGGTATTTGATTAACAGGCATGTGGTTGCATTAAGATGTTAGAAGTTTGGAATGTATTGCATGGGCTTTTAATTTTGCTAGTGTTGAACTGTAACTACAATGGTGTGAGAACACCAAATGCGAAGCGAAGCATTGCGTTACTCGCTCAATAGATTACTCTTAGGATTACTTGTTTTTCACGTCACTTGTGCAAATGAAAACAATGTTCTCTGTTTTCTGATGCAATCCAAAATATAAAACCTTACAGGTTAATAAGCTGTGATCTGATTGGCTTGTGTGACAACGCATCATGCAAATTTCCAACTTAAAGGAACAGTATGTAGGATTGTGGCCAAAACTGGTATTGCAATCACAAAACGTGTGGCTAAAACTGGTACTGCAATCACACAGCTGGTGGCCAATATACCAAACGACAACATCAACATCAGTTGAGGGCTGCAACTCCACTTTTTAAATGCCAATATCCTGGCCGGACCGCTGTTGTGAGTGATAAAAGTATTTGAAATGAAAATGATTTCTTAATGTCTAGTGACAAATCAGGGCCATTTAATGATTAATTGATATAAATTTCTTACATACTGTTCCTTTAAGTTTTAATTTTTTTAATTTTCGCAGACGATGCGTTTGAGGCAAGTATAGAGTTTTTTTGCTATCGTGTGCCTGGTGCAAATTTGCTTCTATAGGCATCTTTGCATTGACTTTGTATGTAATGTATTTGCGCAAATAATTCAATTCGCCCCTGTGCAGACACCATAACAAATGCTAGATCATAAAAATGAATTAGTCCAGCAAGTTACTATGCAGACTACAAAGGTGTATTTGGAGCTACAGTATTTCAGGGACCTTGGTTATTGTTAAAATACTTTTTCTTTTAGAATTTTTTTTTTTTTTTCAGAAGAATCTTTATAAATTTTTGATTGCACATTTATTTGTTTGCATATCTGTTTTTCAGAAAGACCTAAAAAATTATGTTATTAGACACCTTGGGAGTGAAAACCTTGGGTCATTGTGTTTACTAAGGCAAGCGTCACTATTACTATTGTTAATACTTAGAGTTGGGTTTGATCAAATCCCTAACCCCAAGTAGATAACTTTGGCATGTAATTTGGCATCCCATACCTAAAATGATGCTTGAAAAGCTTGTGGCTTTTGTGGGAATGTTTTTGCCCCCCTAACGCATAGAGCAATCAAGTTAATACAGTGGCAAGAAAAGTATGTGAACCCCTAGAAATGAACTGGTTTTCTAGAGTGATTCGGCATAAAATGTGATCTGATCCTCATCTAGGTCAAAACAATAGACAAACACAATGTGCATAAGCTGACAACACACCGAGTTCAAAGGTGTGGTTCACTGCTAGTTTGATTGAAAAAAAAAGACCCTCAAACATTTTAAGATTATGGACATTAAGAACCATCAGCTCTTATGACCCAAACCTCTCTAAAGATATCCCATTAAGAGTTGTAACACTCCATAAGGCTGAAAGGGGATATAAAACAATCCCAAAATGTTTAGACATCCATCAGTCGACAGTTAGACAAATTGTCTATAAATGGAGACAGTTTAATACTGTATCTACCCTTCCTAGAAGTAGGTGCACAGCCAAGATAACTCATGAGGCACAATGCAGAATACTCATTGAAGTAAATAAGAATCCACGAGTATAAACCAAAGGCTTGAAGACATCATTGGAACACACATCATTGTTCATGAGTCTACCATACGTAAGTCTTTGAACAGGCACAGTATTTATGCCAGAACACCACAGAGGAAGCCGCTGCTCTCCTGAAAAACATTGCTGTGAGCCGGAAGTGTGCAAAAGATCACCTTGGCAAACCCTGGTGCTCCTGAGAAAATATTTTAAGTTGAATTGTTCGGGGAAAATAATATAGTGCAAAAAGGCCACAGCTTTCCACCAGACTGTCACGACACGGAGGTGAAGTGAGGACACAAATGCTGAGTTCGGAAAATAAATAACATTTAATGATAAAACTGGAAATAATAACACGAGGAGGTAACAGGTAACAGGTAACAAAACACAGGAACATCCAAAACAGGGAACAGACATGATTGCAATGACAATCTACCGGCAAGTGCACATACAACAGGCAGGGGTATATATACAAACAGACTAATGATACACAGGTGTGATGAGGCAGGTAATTAATTAACAAGAGTCCAGGTGACGACAATCGGAACAGACACAAAACATGACACGGACTAGCCGTGACACAGACTGGCTGTGTGTGCCATTTGTAGTGGCCTAGTCAAACCCCAGACCTTAACCTATGGAATAACCTCAAGTGAGCGGTTCACACCAGACATCCTACAAATGTGTCTTATTCGACCGGTTTTGTAAAGGGGAATGGGTAAAAATTTGCCATGGTTTGATTCAGAACTACTGGAAGCGCTTATTTGAAAGTAATTGCTGCCGAAGAAGGTTCAACAAGCTAATCCAAGGGTTCACATACATTTTCCTCCAGCACTGTGAATGTTTAATGGGCGTTTTAAAAAAAGACACAAGAAACTAAAATTATTTGTGTGTTGTCAGTTTATGCACATTGTGTTTGTCCATTGTTGTGACCTAGGATTAGATCACATTTTATGGCAAATCACTGTAGAAACCAGTTTATTACTAGGAGATACTTTTCTTGCCACTGTAAATCATATACACTGACATTGAAGGGGATATCTTAGGCATATGTAAACACTGGAATATTATGGAGTTTTTTGTTGGGTCTTTTAAGACCTGGTCCTATAGCAACCACCCAGGTGCATGTCTTTCTGTGGTCTGATCAATACTGGATCATTTGGTAAATCCAGTGTATTTTAAGGCATCAGAGTGTGTCAGCTTAGTGTCACAGCAGTCTATATTTTCAAGTCAGATGCTTTTTAATTGAATTTAACTGGAGCGAGACAAGATGGGTAAATATGAGCCATATGTTCTTTTCACCTTATTTGCTGTCTGAAGTGATTGCTATTAATGTCCTTTATGCTATTCTGGGGGTTGAGCAAACTGTTTCGTCCGTTTCATTTTGTGTCCCTGATGATAACACAAAGTCATTTATTTAAACACTTTAAAAGCAAGAAGACCTAGAGGTCAATTCAGAATAACTGGAAAAATATTTTACAGAAACTTTGTATTTTCTGTTTTAGAATAAGCCTCATCATGGATCTGACCTTATGAAACTATTTTATATTATTACTTTAAAAATGTCATATGTGCGATCACATGCCAAACGTACAAGCCAAACAGTAAGTGTTTTCTATACTGTTATCACATACTGTATTCACAGTATATGATGTCACTCCACACACAGCATGCCAAGCCTGCATTTCAAGCTGACAGTATATAAAATTCAAAGCTTTCATCGCCTAGTCTTAGCTCGCGCCTTTACCTGCAGGAAGTGGCGGCGGCATTTTTGATGCTGTGTTCTCTTGCTGTTTAGCGTGGTGTTCTCTGGATGTTTTGTCTATGTGGCATGTAGAATACCCACAAAGAAGTGATAATATCAATGAATGACATACTTTTCCGTCTTTTGAATACAAAAACATCCCTGACGAAACATAAAATAGGACATGATGAGCTCACACCTTTACAAATTTAAAGGGTGTGTCAATAGGAGCTCCTGTATAGCTCAGTGGTAGATCAATGCGTTAGCATTGCAAAGGTTATGGGTTTGAACCTAGCAAACACACAAACTGAAAAAAACCTACTAAAAATCTACCTTGCTGATGCATTGTACACTTTTAACCAGTCGGTTTAGGTAATAGTGTCTGCCAAATGCATAAATGCAAATGTAAATAGCAAACAAACATTTATTAACATTTCATTACAAAAACAATGAAAAATATAATTAGTTTTATTATGTTTTTATACCCATTTATATAATTTTTATATTTGTTTGTATGTGTAGATCACACATAATAAAGCAGATAATTATTTGCAAGCTCTCAATAAAAAATCTGGCATAGTTTACTGATATTAAGCAATTTATGTAACATGGAAAACTGAGCTAATTGAATAACACAAATGTTATTTTGGTACTTTAATAACACTCAGAGACTGTCTAGAGCAGTCCCAGTGGAGCTCTGTTCATTCAGCCCTTTAAGAAGTTCACACAGAGGTTCATTCTGGCTGTGACTGACAGGTCTCGAACCCTGGAACGCTTCCCCTTGATTACAGATTCAACGGGGCCCGAAAGGAAGAGCACAGAGGTCTAAAGTGTCATCCTCCCATTAAGCTCAGCTTGTGTAACCATAATGCCCACAAAACAGCAGTGAGAACACATCTATGCATATGGAAATGAACGGCCATTCATTCATATATCAGCAATAAAGACCGGCTCCATCCGAAACGCATTAGTATTCTCCAAATGGCAATGCAAAAGTGAACTATAGTAGCTTTACTCAGAGGTTTGTATGTTCTAATTGCAGTTATGTCATTTGTTTTGTCACTGTTTAATAGTTGATCTGCTCATCTTATGATTTGATTTTAGTCTTAAGATCAATTTAATAAGATCAATCCGCAGCAAAGCATAATACTAGTAATCTGTAATCTGTTAATCCTATTAACAATGATACTCAAGTCCAGAAAACAAGGCCATTTTTCATGAAGTGTGTTTTGGAAGTGATGGAGTTTTTGTTTGTGATATAATTTATTTATGTATCTGCAGATGAAGAAAAAACAAAGGATGATCAGTAATGCTTCACTATTATTTTATATTTATACTATATTTATATGTCCTTCAAATAATTTGCTCTGTTTTCCTGCACCTTCCCAAGCGCATTAGTCGTGGTAGTATTATGATTGAAGTCATTATTGCTTTGCTTTTGTAACAGCACCATTGAGATTAACACTGAACCATGTTGCATGAGTAGACAAAGCCCCCAAGTGAGTGGATTACTGTCAGGACGGAGGTATAGGGAAGACCAGGCCGCCCGTAATTCCTATAGAAAGGTAGACAAACACACAACCACCAACCCACAACTTTTCCCGCTGTGGCCTTTTGTCTTGCCCTGTTTCCTTCTGCCCTAGTACCCTGTCAAAACTGATGGAGAACTGATGCAACCAACTGAGTCAACGAGTGACACATATACTGGCTTCTGGTTTTAAAGCATCTTGTTTCCATTTAGTTGTTTGTTATTTTTATGCTGTTTTATTTTAATTTATTATAACATTGCATGTTTAGACTTTTATCTGGACATTTTTTAGAAAGTTTTTCATTGCATTTTATTTAAAATCTAATGTATTATTATTTGGGACTAATTTTACCAGGGTGAATCAGTGGAGTGTACACATCAAATACTTATGTGAATGAATTTGCCAAATTACAATTTTATTGTCACAAATATATTTTTAATACTAGAACTAAATACAACTAATAATAATAAGTATGATTGTTGTTATTATTATTTATTAGCGTACACCTTCATAATTGTTTTTATTTTGGATTTCAAAACTGAATGTGCCATGGCTTTATATGACATGGTTTTCTGAAGAATAAAATCTTTATCAAATAGCCATTCTTTGGTTTTGAAAAAAGCCTGCCCATTACCTCACGGCTGCTTTTGTTGGTCCTTCACAAGAGCGAACAAAAAGTGTTATTCAGGAGAAGGCTTTAGATTTTTATTGTCGGCGGAGCGCAGAGTGTTATTGTATTAAAAAGAGCCATCTGTGCAGAAACAATGGCTTCAAATTATCTCTGAATACCCAGTGAACAAAATATAAAGCTTTTTCCTTCTCGTTACGTTTGGCGGGGGGCTCGTGGACTTGCTGTAAGTGACTTTTGTTGTACTTCATGCATTCTTCGTTTTCAATCGTCCCTTTTCAGATGGTGCGGAACTGTGGATGGGCAGAGGCGAGGGACGCGGCCGCGCAGCGCGCACTCTGACGGGGCGCACGCAACGAGCGGCCGCTGGAGGAGAACGCGCACGGGAAGATGCGTCTGGATCCGTTCGGGAGGGAAACTTAGATATGTCAGTCAAACTGAGTGTAAGTACTCTGTTGAGTTTGTCTGCTGGGACAAAGTTATTTTTATACTGCTTTAAACTAGATTTTTATTACAAAATGTTGTAGGTTGAATAAAATATACTTATTGGCAAGATTATTTATTAAAGTTCTTTTTTATTTATCTACTTGTTGCTGCGTTTATTTAAAGACTTATTTGGTAAGCTGTAAAAAAACATTTGTTTTTCCCACGTGTGTTTAGATGTTTTAACAATAATGTTTGTTGTATGTTAGAGTTACATTTACGCACATGTGTTTTTGTTTGTACCTGGAAATTAGCACCATGGCAATTTAAAATAAAATCTAGACGACTAATTTAATTATATGGCGCGTCAAATATCAAAACATTACTAGAAAGCGTTTTGTGGCGAAAAAATTAAAAACTTTGGTTTTAATTATTTGTAAATATACGTATTTATAGTAGATACCGATATCTGATTGAAGTACCTAAATAAGTGTTATTTGTCATATTTTGATCTGCAGTCAGCACGGCCCCTAGTGGAGAAATTTCTCTCCTCTTTCTTGTGTGCCTACTGAATTGCACAAAAATCGCAGACATAAAAAAGAATAAACAGTTTTCTGGCTATTTTTCTTGTTTTGATTCACACATATAATAAGATAGGCTACATATTAAATATTGATTAAAAAGCATGGAAAGTGCTATGCAAATGATGATTTCCATGATGATAATTTAGTCTGTTATAACTATTTGTTATTTGTTTGTGTATACATTTCCTAAGTGATGGTGTACTATATATTTTATTGTTATTTTTTCTATTTTCTTTGATTAACTATAAACATGATATTGTTTTATTCTTGACATTTGTCAAAAACAATCCTGATATTGTAAAAAATATGTATAGGCCTATTATTTTTTTTAAAGTATAGTTTCTGACTAAGAAGGATCACCTTGTTTTTAACAAGCTAAACTTTTTTGTAGAACTGTGACCATTAACAATTTAGCCAAAGCAAGAGGCACTCTATGATGTTAGAGATTCCCCGCTGCTTTGCACATTTCCATAAGAAGATTAAGCACTCAAATGCAGATAGAGAGAAAGAGAGTTGCATTAGAATAGTGCTTCTGCATTGCTATCGTGTTAAGATTTTCACGTTGTTATTCGCTTAATGGAAGCTTAAAATGTAATGATTTTGACTTATTATTGACATTTATTTTTCCGTCTGTTCGCCCTTAAAAATAAATTGCAAAATATTCGAAAAAGTAAAAATTTGTATGTTCGCTTCTGTACATGTTTAATAAAGTATCAAATAGTATGCTAACAACCATAACATAATAATAAAGATAATCACACTAGAATGGGTTGCGTGTGGTGAGCAAATTTTTTAAGAGCAATACTTCTCACCACAAGAGGACGCTGTTGAAACATAATATGATCTGCTTTCGTGCATCCTGAAATAAGAGTAATCCGACATGTTTATCTGAAATGAAGCCTGTTTGTATTAGTGTCGCCTCTTTTGTCTCGAGTAGCTATAGTCTAACTTCTGAAGAGCGCCAACTTTAAATCACAACGTTTGAACAAATAAAATGAGTTCCGCCTGTTTTATGTAAGCTATAGATTGCCTTAACTTTGTTAAGTACAATTATAAGAAAAAGGTTTGCTTTTTGATTAAGTTTTTGCTGAATTATTTATTTCAGGCGCCTCTTCGATGAGTGAATTACATCTGTATATTCAATGAAGCTTTTGTACTGGTTTTGTTAAGATTCATGAAATGACAACAATTGTAACAAAATTTTTTTTTTTTTTTTGTCGGGTTTTAATTTTTCTTTTACTTGGGACAGTTAGAATCTAGTTTAAATAAGTTCAGAAAACCACTATTCTATTCTTAATAATTGTAGCCTATAATAAAACTCAAGTAAAAAAGTAAAACTTAAAAATTGTAAATAGGCTAATTATCATGTTAATAATACAAAGAATGTAAACAGCAAATAAGAATAATAACAATAATAGTCATTGTAATCATTAAGTAGGCCCTATGGTTTATTAAACAGTATTTTTATATTTCTAGATATATTTATAGTAAGATTACTGACTCACATGCTGTTAACATCAGTTTTTTAATGTTTTAATGTTTCTAACAGTCCAATGAATCCTACTAAACAACTCAAAAAAGGTACTGCAAAAACTGTACATAAAAAAACACTTTCATGAATTGCCCATGTTTAATTAAAATATATATATATATATGTTAAGATCACATGTCCCTGTAATGTACTTTCATTAGAAAGCCATATATGTGAAATGCTCTCACTTCGGATACACACATACACATTGTTCATTGGTGGAGAAGTGCCCCGCGCTGCACCGCTAAGCCTCACTAATCCCGCCCCTTTATGCAAATCAAAAAGACACACGGTCTTCGCCGAAGGAGCAAACGCCCTCTGATTGGTCAGCGACAAACCCATTTATATTCGCTGACAGTCGCTCTATGAATGGTTGTCTATTAACTTGTTCAAAAAGTATTAGGAGTTGACAAGGGCTCTGGCGAGGAGGGAAACCGAGTTTGTGTTGATCCTTCAAGAGTAAGAAAAGAAGTTTGTGGGCACAACAGGACCTGAGAGTACCTACCTCCTCAGCAAACTTATCAGAACTGGTGAAGTAACTCAGCCACCACCAATTTGGACTTGTTTTTTTACCAGTGGTGAGAAAGATTTTAAGAAAATCATTTTAAATGTACAACATGATGGAAACCGAGCTGAAACCCCCGGCCCCTCAGCCCAACACGGGGGGCACGGGGAACACCAACTCTTCAGGAAACAACCAGAAAAACAGCCCGGACAGGGTAAAGAGACCCATGAACGCCTTCATGGTGTGGTCGAGGGGACAGAGGAGGAAAATGGCACAGGAGAACCCAAAAATGCACAATTCGGAAATAAGCAAACGACTCGGGGCCGAGTGGAAACTTCTCTCCGAAAGCGAGAAGCGACCTTTTATCGACGAAGCCAAGCGTCTTCGGGCGCTCCACATGAAGGAACACCCGGATTACAAATACAGACCCCGGAGAAAAACCAAGACCCTTATGAAGAAGGACAAATACACCTTGCCGGGTGGGCTTCTGGCGCCAGGTGGAAATGCTATGGGCGCAGGTGTGGGTGTAGGGGCTGGTTTGGGCGCTGGGGTCAACCAGAGGATGGACAGCTACGCTCACATGAACGGCTGGACCAACGGAGGCTACGGCATGATGCAGGAGCAGCTGGGTTACCCGCAGCACCCGGGGCTGAATGCGCACAACACGGCACAGATGCAGCCCATGCACCGCTACGACATGAGCGCGCTCCAGTACAACTCAATGACCAACTCGCAGACGTACATGAACGGCTCACCCACCTACAGCATGTCATATTCGCAGCAGAGCACGCCGGGAATGACTCTGAGCTCCATGGGCTCGGTGGTGAAGTCCGAGTCCAGCTCAAGTCCACCGGTGGTCACTTCGTCCTCTCACTCCCGAGCCGGACAGTGTCAAACAGGGGACCTGCGGGACATGATCAGTATGTACCTGCCCGGGGCGGAAGTCCAGGAGCAGAATGCCCAGAGCAGACTTCACATGTCCCAACATTACCAGAGCGCACCTGTCCCCGGCACGACGATTAACGGCACGATTCCCTTATCGCATATGTAAATAATCTTTTTTTACACTGCTGGACTTCTTAGGACTATTTTTGTACAGAACACTTTGGGGAGGGAAAGTTGTATAGATTTCAAGGAAAGAACACAAAACTTTTGCTTTCTATTTAAAGAGGAACGGTAGGAACTTTTACGTTCTGTTTGTTTTTTTCTCTCTATTTTTTATCCCAGAAGGTGTTTGAGATATGGAAAGTAAAAACGGGGAAGCACGAATCAAATGTTTTATTAATGCAATCGACTTTTTGTACAGTATTTATCAAAGAAACATAATAACAACCAGATGTAATGTTTGTAAACAGCAGCAGGTCACATTTTTAGAAATGTTAAAAAAAGATGGCAGAAGTGATGTTTAAGCGAGAATGCTCCAAAATTCTGCCCATTTTAAAATGGAAAGTACTGACAAAATGAGTTTCTCATTGAAGGTACAAATTAATAAAACGTAATTATTATTATTATTATTATTATTATTATTATTAGTTCTGAGAGAACACACAAACGCACTCTCGCAGGTTAGGTGTTTTATTTTATTTTGTTTCTCGGTCTCCGGCTCTTCATCTGTTTTAGCTAAATGAAGTTTGTGTTCTTTATTTTCCCATGGTTTGTACATTTTCTGTATATTTACTGTTATATTTTAAGTTTTTATTTTAAAACTTTCATTTTTCGTAGTTGTATTTTAAAATGTGGCCTGTCCGCAGTTGCCAACGCTCCATGTATATATATTTTAACTAATAACATCATTATAACAGTTACAATCTGAGTTTTTTCAATATGCAGTTTGAAATGAATAAATTTTTGAAATTTGGATATTTGAAATCGTTTCTGGTTTTGATTTGTTTTGTCGTTTGAATCGATAATGACATGAATGATTTTCTTAACAAGATTATTATTTATAGAATACATTTAAATTAAATGTCACTTTAACAGTGGTGTGCATATATTTACAAACTACATTTTAAAGTGCAGATTTTATACAAACAATGCATTATTTGCATAAAACAACATGTTTTTGTTTTAAGATGACACACATGGGTGAAGTTCTTAGAAAGTAAGTATTGAAATACATATGCATGTGCTGTATTAATGGCAGTGTTTCTCGTTGATTGGTTTAAACAATAAAAAATATGTTAGTTGTTATTTAAGTTAATAGTAAACGTTACCACTGTTTTTGTTTTTTAGAGGAAACGAGGACTGTATATCTCTGCTCTATTGGGGAGATCAAATGAAATGAAGACGCACATCAAGGTAATAATTTCCTGTTTAGTATATTTATTTACCATTAGCTATTTTCCTGTATGATTGCAAACATTTTCCAAGCACTGCTTAATTATTTAAAATATGTTTCTTTAGTGCAAATCTGTGTTTTTTCTGAAATAGTATTATTAGCAGTTAACACTGTTAATTATTAAAATGTAATTAAAACAAACAAATACCTCACATAAGTGTATTAAACTGTAATGTCCATATATTTTAAACTTATTATTATATATTAATTATAATATATGTAATATGTTATGAAAATATTCTAGAGATTTGACATTCATTAAATGTACAGTTTGCTATTAAACATAATTTGAACTTTACAGTGGACAGATTAAAAAAAATTAACGGGATGAGAGTGTGCTTATTTGCATCTCTCCACTAAATTTCGTGTTTGACAGGTTTACAGCTCAGACGAATGCGTTTATATTAATGTTAATTTATTAAAAGTGTTTGCAAACACATGAGAGCCGCAGGGCACATAAATGCGCTGCTGATGTTTTACAGTGCCATGTGTTTGTCAGTGCTGTTTGAATCAAGCTTAAGATAAGATTCTGGAGAGGAATTGTGTGAACGTATATTGAGTTTAAAATCTGGAGGGTGTTAAAATATTTTGCTGGTCTGTGGTAGCAGATTAGACCTGTTTCTTGCCAAGGCACCGAGGCATCCATTGCAGCGGGTCTCGGGGGAGAAGGGCTCACATTAAGCGCTAAATGAATATTTGACGAGGGCTCATTCCAACAAACGTGTCCCTGCCGGACTCTCAGAGGGTCAGAGAGCACTGCTTAAATCCATTATTTATACAAGCACAGGAATTGGTTGTAATGGCGGAATCTGTCGGATAAACTGACAATTTAAATCTGGATATGGGTGGACTGCGCACGCATGCAACCTCGGGGAAAAGTTTTGCTGAAAATATATATATATATTGTGGGGGTGGGTTTAAGGTCATTTACACTACTATCCTTATAGCGTTTATTTATGGTTCTGCAATTGATTAAAGGTATCTGTCCTGCTACAATCATTATCCGGACAAAAAAATTATTTGAGTCTATTTATAAGACCCATTTACAAAAACCTGTTGCTTTTGCATTTTTATATTATTTCGCTGACATTGTCTGTAGACGTTGTGAAAATTCGAGATAAATGCTCATTTTTTATGGAGTCTCCGTTTGATAGAAATCGGAAAAATAACGTGAAAATGAGGTGATCTGCTGTTGCGTAGGATTTTTTTTATTAGTAATACTATGAGGTCATTTATTTGATGTTATAAACTAGCACACAGGGCCTTCTGCCTAAGAAAGGAGTGGAAGTGTTTTGTTGGAAATGAACGTTTATCGTGTTGCATGGCTCTGATGCATTAGCAGATATCTGCAGAGCAACAGGTGGGAAGCGCAGAGGTCTGCTTTACTGAAAACTCTCGTTTAACCCTGCGATAAGAATAAAATTAGCCTTGTGCTGAAATTTGACCTGCATTTGTTTTTGAAGTCAAATGAAATAATAGTTTTAAATAAATAATATTTGTTTAAATATTACACAAACTTATTATTACAAATGTTTTTAATAATTTATCATTATTTGGTTTGTGGGACAATAACTAATTAGGGGATTATATATTTGTACCAATTTGTGATATCAACGTTTTTACAGTCACTACAGTAAAACACAATCATCCAGTGATAAAAGACAAACAATAAATATTATTAACACTATTGACTTTACACTGTTAAAAAGTGAAAAATTAAGTTTACAATTTTACTTAAGGTGGAAATTTGAATAAACCTAAATCTTTTAGGTGTTACCAATTAATTTTTTTTGAGTTGAACCAACTTTTAACTTTTTAGAGTGTCAACTATTAATAATGAAATTATTATTATTATTATTATTATTAATAGTAATAGTAGTAGTAGTAGTAGTAGTAGTATTAGTAGTAAACACACACGCCAGATATTATACATTTAGAAAAATTAAAACAAAAATAGTTTGACACGTTAATTATTCTACACGTAGACTAAATATCTTTGTTTCTATAAACTGGTGTATGTTGGCTCTGGTAATAAATGAGTGGAGACGGGAGAAAAGTATCAGAAGAAAGTATAAGTTGTTTTTGTGACCGTTTTAACGGGATGGTGGGGGATCGAGCTTTGTGAGATGGGCTGAGATGAGAACTGTCAGAGATGTCTCTCATTGGGTGAATGATCCAGTGCAGGTGCAGGGAAACGGGGGATGGGGATCTCAATAAGACCACACACTGTCAGCCAGCACCACAGCAGCCCTGGAGCTCGAGCCGAACCGAGTCTGAACTAGCACAACCGCAATTTATTATGTCAAATCTTTAGCGCGACATAAACAAACAGTTGAAAATATCATTGTGTGTGTGTGTGTGTGTGTGTGTGTGTGTGTGTGTGTGTGTGTGTCAATATGCCATTTCACAGAAAACTGTTTGAAATACAAGTTTGCCCTTGTTTAGTATCATAGTACAGTTAGATATAATTCTACACATGATCATCATCTTTTCTCAAAGTTTTTGCTGTGAAAAGTGACCTTATATCTTTCTTGCTAAGGACTTGAAGACATGTGCTGCACAGCTTCGCCTAAAGTGCACACAAGGTTGTGCTGTATTAATGTATTATGTGTTTTATTGCTTGTGTTTTCTTAGAAATTTTAGTTTGCACCAATGAGTGAATTATTTGTAAACTTAAACTGCACCACTGCATGTTTATAATTAAATAAAGTTGTATTGGGCATGCCAGTGGATATGCAGACTAATGCAAGACTATAGTGGATATTTTTAATGTATTGTCAGTATATCAATGCAACTTCTTTTAATTATCATGCAGTGTACATTTTTATTAGTAATTTGTTTTACAGTTTTTATTAATCATTCATCATAATGTCCTTCGAAGTCTTGCAAATTCAATTTTAAAGTTGAAAAGTTTTTTTCCTCAAAAGCTAAAAATGAGCTTTTGTCTATCACATCTGTCAGTGTCCAATAAAGATATATCAGTGCATGCATCACTGCCCTGTATCAAAATGCGCAGCAACAAGTATTTAATCTCACTCGTCCAGCAATCACTGCTTGTATACATCAGATCAGTCACAGCAATACGGATCCAGTGCGATTTTATGCACCACTGCGTCTCATAGAGTGAGATTGACGAGTGATCGGAATTACTTATAGTATTGTTAAAAGTAACGGATAGGAAAGAGTATTGTTAAGGGTAAATTAAATACATATTCCAAATGTATTATTCTGAATAGGCATTCCATTTACTCTTATAGTTTAGTTTGTTTTACCAAGGCGATATGCCGTTATTTTATAACCTAATTTTACGTACTCTTTTAACGTATTCTAAATACTTTATTTACGAATTTCGCGTTTATAACAATTTTCGCAAATTACGGCATTGTTCTTAAGGTAAACTATAACACAGTACTTATATACATGGTATTTTACAAAGATTAGGTTTTGACGCCAGATTTCACCAAACGTTCCAATCTATTCGGTTTTTTTCCGAAAATATTTTTTTTGTTTGTTTGTTGTTGTAGTAACCATGTTACTACAACAACATGGTTGTTTTTCCTATAGTGTATTTATTACTATAGGAAAAAAACCATGGTTTAATCATGGGTTTTGCAGCACAGCCATGTTTATTTTTTGGTAACCATGGTTTAACCATGTTTTTTGTTTTAACTGTCGTAAATGGTTGATATTCGTAAGGGTAAGTAAGTATATGTAACGCACTTTGTGAACGGATCATCTTCAGCATGCGTTTCAGCTGGTTTCCCAGCATTGGGTTTGGGGGCTGTTAGGAGGTTGTCACAAACAGCAGAGCATTGTTCTCCTCATTTCAAGTCTATATGTTGATTAATGACACAAAAAGCAACTGGGTCATCCTTCTAAAAGATTATATTCAACAGTCATTTACACCAATTATTTGTTAGTTTTTGCTTCATTTGCATGTTCAAGAAGATTGAAGTGGATTAAAAAATGCTGATTTCATAAGGAAGGAAATGTTTTTAAAATTATTCAAAGGGCTATTTTCTCTGTTCAGTTTTGGGTTTACCAGACGTATGTGTGCTTTCACGAGAAAGGGTTTACAAAAGTTTGTCTGGACTCTGAATGGTCCCTCAACCAGCCTATTATGTTTTTCTGGTCACCCCGTGTCATATGAATGCAACGCGTGGGCTTGTTGACAACTAATTTTCTCAAAATGTTCACATCTCAGTGGCTCGTCTTCTATCTTCAGTACATCAGTTGTGTCGTGATTTGCGGTACAACCGTAACTGTTGAATAAATGAATAAATAATCGAATTCTGGTTCAAAATTAGATTTAGATCTTAAACAATACCACTTTGCACATATGCATGTTTTTTGTAATTCAGTACTCGAATCGAAACAGTCGATACTGGTGCATAAAAAAATATTTCGATACTGAGCACGACATTTATTTTCCGAGTCAAGTTTATTTTAAGTTTTAAGTGTATTTGATTTATATATCGCTTTACGTGGAAAAAATAATTCAGAGATTAAGATGCAAGTAAAACATAGACAGAAGTCAGAACAATGCGGTATTATCCACATTTTTTAAACGTCAAATTGATTTATTTTGATTTGAAAGATCTGCATGCTGTGCCGTCATGATTTTGTCTGCTTCTAAATCTATAAAAATGTTTGATACAGATAGCTATTTAAAGTATTCGTATGTATTTACTGATTTAGGTTGAGTTTTTCTCAATAGGACAAATGCACCAAATATATTAAGCACTTAATTTAATTGCTGATCGAATATTTAATAGGCATATTGACCTGGCTGTTTATTTTGCAAATCAATGTCCGTCGTGCGTGAGTCTAATTAATACTCAAATATGGTTAGTCAGTCTAAAATTTCTGAATGCCCACTGTGCTCTGGTCAGAAACCCTACTGCAATGTAAAGAGTTTTTTCCCCCTTTCGTTCAGTCTTCACGACCTACTCATACGTTCAACTGTAAGTGACAGGACGCGAGTCTTTGGACCCACACAAACTATTATGCACAATTGTTTTACCAAGTTTCGTTTTTTATTCAACCTAACGAATGCATGTGAACACAACTGCAATTAACACCCACAATATAAAGTGCATACATTTATTGCATGCTTAATTTAAAAGTAATCCACAATATTCTTTATTCAACACGTTCTAGTAGAGTTAGGGAGACCAACGGATTTTTCCGACGATAAAACAAAAAGCAGACGAATAAGAAGATAAGACAGTCGGTGTGAGTAAAAAGGGGGTGTTGTTGGTTATATGGGAGGATGGTGAAGTGTGTGCTGCCGGGTGAGGGCATTTGATTGTAAATGAGTTCACACGCCGATCGAGTGACTGGAGGAACAGGCGAACCATTTGAATCAGGTGCCTATCTCCCTATCGGGGAGATCAGAGCTCAGCCAAAAGACATCTCTCTCTGAAAAGCCAATCTAGTCGCAGGATGAGATTTCACTGTCAACCTGCCCAATTTACATAAGAAACACAGTGCAACATTAACCATTAAAACATGCAACAGTTGGTGGGCAGTTGTGGCATTTTCCACCAAAAACCCAATGCTGGTATCCTTGTTTAGACAAAAGCAAAACAAGAATGATAATTTTGTACTGGTATATTACTTTTTATTAATAATTTGGTTCCAAATGGCATATTGCACACATTTCATGTTTATTTAATTAATTGCGTTATTAATAACAATATAAATGTATAAAATGTGCAAATGTTTTTCAGAAAAATAAAAATAAAAACAAAAATGAAGTATTTTTGTTTATTTTTATTTAATAATTATGTAATAACACAGAAACACAAAAAGGGACTATAAGGCTATTAACATATATCCAATAAAGTTATTTGGTAACACTTTACAATAAGATTGTATTTGTATTTGCATTAGCTAATTTCAGGTGAGCAATACCGTTTTTTCCATTTATTAATCTTTGTTCATGTTAGTTAAAACCAATATAATTGTTCATGATGGTTCATTGTGCATTAACTAAAGTTATATGTTACAACTTTTGATTTTAAAAATATATTAGTAAACTCTGAAATAAACATGAACTAAGATTAATAAATGTTGTAGAAGTATTGCTCATTGTTAGTTTCATGTTTGCTAATGCATGAACTAATTGTTAACCAAAACCTTATTGTAAAGTGTTACTAGTTATTTTCCATGAGGCGTATTGTAAGCATAAATATTTTTAATTAGCCTCGTAATATTCGTAATTCATATTAATCTAAAAATTTAATTTACGGCTGTAAAATATCTGTAAAATATATGTAAAAATATGTCTGATCTAATATGACAACCTTTAAAACTGTAGGCTCTTCATGTCAAGAAAAGCAGAGCTGTTGGTATTGATGTTATGTCTTTTGCTGTCAGTAGAAAAAGAAAACACGCCAATTTACACATGCCAGATTTAAGTTCATAACTCAGATATAGACACTGTAAAGACACAGAATGCACTATACAGTTTTATTTTACTATATTATATATATATTATATTTTTGGTTACTCTTGAAATGACACTGTCTCTTACGATGATTGAGGAAAATTTGTATTTGGTTGAGTTTGCTCTAAATATTGAATCTGTTCTACTGTGAATTAGATTAATTAATGAGACCTATGTACAGCTTAAGAAGAAAGACATTAATGAATGTTTGTTAGAGGATTAATTAATGCCTGTGCATGGGTTAAGCAGTTACATGGATGGGTTCCCCGTCAATATAACAGGAAGTGTACAAACACTTCTCTTAACCCCATGCACATTTTTTATTATACCTAATAACTTCTCAGCAGGTTCAATGTTTCCTCCTCAAGTTGTTCATCTGGGTTTCACTGGGAAACAAAATTAAATAAAGTTTACTGTCAAAGTTAAAATGTGATCTGAAATCCTAGTTTTATTGAACTTTTCGGGGACGCAATTTCCTGCAAATGCTCAAGTAAAAGAGGCTAGAAAAATGTTGCTTATGTTTTATTCAAAAATATTTTTCTATTTTTTCCAGATATTTTAAATCAACTTTGATGTTTTTTAATCTCTTCTGTGTCAACATTTGTATCACTGCTTGCCAGATTATTGTAAAGTTTGCATCCCTTTTCAGCCTAAGTAGGATAAGCTTGGAGTGGCCTGTCACCGTGGAAACTGCCAGAACAATTCAGTTGAAGTTTGAAGAGGTCAGCTTGCAGGGTCAACAACCCCAGCCTCTGCCTGTGCCAACTTCTGTTGAGCCTGGGACATTTTGGGGGAGAGCTAGCTCAACCTAACTCTGGGTGGTAGGCAATTCTAAGAGTGATATAAATTTTTTGAGTCAGTTTGCGGCCCAGGCTCTCCAGGTGGCCTGTGAAATCGATTTTAACCCCCTGACCCTGTCTTGGAGATGCACGGTTGACAACCTGGGTGAGAATGTAGCTGTGCCTGACAGATCTGCAGTTCTGAGAGTAAAGAGGGTTTGAGAGGGGGTGAGTGGGTTGAGTAAGACCCATCTCATCAGCTAAGGGCTTGTGTTTAGGAAGTGGCCATTAAAGTTTTATTAAAAGTTGGAATGGTTTGCATCAATTAGCAAAGTAGATAAATGTGTTCAGCAGCCTTACAAAATTCATTAACTGAGAAGCAATGGTAATACATTTTGCCACCGGTCTAAAAGTACAAGTTAAAATGCAAAATATTAGAAATCACTTTTGGTGATTTTCATCAACTTTGTGTTTGCAGCGATACCATTCACTGTTAAAAAAATGTTAAAAATGATATCTAGCTGTCACTGGGGTTCTCCCTTTCAAAAAGTACACATTTACACCTAAAGAGTGCATATTAGTACCCAGTGGCATAGTGCAGGGTATACACAGGTATACAGAGTATACCCACCTCTTTATTAGAGGACATTGGGTATACCCATATTATTTAGAATAAATATTAATTTAATACTTATCCTTATGCTGAGAGGTCAATCAGCAGTGACATTACTAGTTCATTTTGGAGTGAACTGTTTGCCAGTAACTTACTGTAGATTTAAATTTATGTTATTTACTGGCAACAGTTTGTAAAAAGTTAAATGAATATTAAACATTAACAAGTCTTTATCTTTACAAAATAAACATATAAAATAAAAGCCTCATGCAAAGCATTCTGGAAACCAGAAATCCTCCAGAAAACCTTTTTATTTTTTTCCTTCAGATTTTGGTTATGTAAATAACATACATTTAAATCTACAGTAAGTAACCGGGAAACAGCATTGGGTCAAAAAGGGAGGAGCCCAGCAGCTGGGTTACAGTTAACCCCCAAAAATATTTGTATTTGACCCTATAATAGCCAACATTTTGGGTTAAACAACCCAGCATGGGTTAAATTACAATCCAGTGAGCTGGGCTCATCCCTTTTTGACCAATGGCCAGTTTAAAAATAACAGCATTTTTTTGTGTGTAACAAATAAATACATATCTGTACCTAAATGGTACTTATTAGTACCTTTTGAAAAACGTAATGCTCTTTGTTCTCCAAAGTCAAAAGCTTTTAAAAGAACCATATTTTCAAACTGATCTCATGAGTTGGCAAATTTGTATAAATTCGAAAAAGGTAAATCGTACAAAACATAATTATTGAAATACAAATGCCTTTGTGTAACAGAAATTTTTTCTGTTAATAAAGGTTCTTTATAGACTTTTACAGTTCGATAAAGAAGCTTTTAGGAACTTTTACTGTTTAGGAGTGAAATAACTCAATGTAAAGTAACTAAACAAATGAAAGGCCAGGGGCCTGATGTATAAACATCGTGTACGCACAAAATGGGCATAGAAATATGTGTACGCACACTTTAAGGATGGAATTCATGCAAAGTTTTATACATAAGGCACCATATCACCACCGTTTATGATCTTAGAGGTAATTGATTTGCAATTTCAAGAGAGTTTCTCTTATGAAATAATCCTTTGTAAGTTTTAACCTTTTTAAATTTTTAAACATGACATACCATAAAACGGGATTAGATATCAGTGAACATCTCTAGTTTTGTGATATAAAATTGTTGTACTGGGCAAAGTTCTTCTCAATTGAAATATACTTTAGTGAGTTGAAACTTTAGTGTTAGTGTAAATACAGTTTTTAGGTTGAACAAGAGCATAACATAATTCCTTGCAATACAACATATAGCATATATTTAATAGGCCACATTTCTCCGATTTATATCTTGACAAAGGATTCCTGCCTACTCACTTTCACCAAGGCCAAACTACATGTGGCCCTAAAAATCTGAGTCAACCTGCTTGGTGATTTGACATGATTTCAATCGGTCACAGGGGAGATGGCACGATCACCTGTGACTCACCACACATATCAGAGCCCAGGTTCTTCTCTCAGCAACCGATTCCATCTGTCACATTTAACAGACTGGGGCTGTCTGGTGGGCACTCAGCGATCGAGTGAGTAGTGTGGCAAGCGCGTGCCAGATTGTTGCTGATTGTATTTGATTGCATTTGAGTGCAGCTTTGACAACGGGTCTAAGAGCTGGTATCATCCCACTCTTGTCACATCAACGTAAAAAAAAGGGAAACACTGCACAGAAACGTTGGACCCCCTTGGTAAGTCTTGGGGGAAAACTATTCTGCTACTTGGAGTAGATAATACTACTAGAAAGCTAAGCAGCATGTGATTGTTGGTGTGGTTATGACAGAGGTGAAGCGTGATATACTCATAGCTTGGGTGCAGAACATCTTGTGTGAACTCTTTACTCCTGTCAGGAGTTCAAGCTGTTATTACAGCGTCAGGGAACTCGTTCAGGTCTGAAACGGTTGACAGAATGTTTGCCAGCTGTGTGAATATGTAGGTTTGCTTACCTCATCATAATGTCACCTTTGCCGCTGTTGCTGTACCTATGAGTAAAACCTACATGGCATTTATCTGTACATTTTGAGGGTAAATGTTGGATGGTGTTATAGGATGTGTTGGTTAAAAGATAGTGGAACAGTTGAAATATGCATTTTCTTTTTATCATTTCAATAGTTGTTTCTGTTAAAAACATTAAAGAGCAACTATGGTCCGATTCACGATTTTACGTTTTCTTTTGGTGTGAAAGTGTGGATTAGTTTGTGTTAACGATATGGAAAAGGTATACAACCCAAAGTAAATGATGACGCAAGTAAATCTCTTTTTTTGGACTAAAACAAATACACGGATTGTAGGCAACAGTTTACTACCTTGGCCTGTTGAAGTAGACAAGACCGACATTATCATAATTCCTCCCACTTGGATGCACAGCCTGTAAATTAACTCCTGTCAGCATTGCATTGTAACCGAATCTTTCAAACATGGTAAGGAGCGTCACATTTCCCGCTGACGTCAGAGGTATTCAGGCCAATCACAGTGCTTTTCAGATCGATGAGTTTTGTACAAAATCAATGGGTTTGAGGAAAGCAATATCTGGAGCTACAAAAAATTTACGGTATGTGAAAAATAATGTAACCATAAACCATGCAAACACATTGTATTATGCTAAATACAGAAAATAAAGTTTTTAGCAATTAAATAGGTGCTTTTTAAGACTTTTATATTCATATTCACAATCAAATTCATAATGATTCATCTTACCCCTGATAAACAGTAAGGTAAAGATATATACTGTATATCTCCAGAACACATGTATATCTTTGAAGTCAATTTTTTAAGAGATTAATTTCAAGGTAGAGTTGCATCTACAAGAGTTGACTGAATGGTTTAAAGTGGTCTCTATATGATAATTGTTGAAGAGAACGCTAAAAATAAGAGGCATTTTTGACATCAGTCGAAAAGTTGTTTCAGAGACGGGGCGAAATTTTATATTTTAATGAAAGAATTCATAGACAAACATTTCACCCCAAATACAATAAAACCAGGAATGTGTTTTACAAAAGTAAAACATTTAAAAAAGTAAAAAATCTAAATTCTGCTGGGTTATTTTTAATCCAATGTTGAGTAAATATTGGACAGAACACATGTTGGTTAATAAATAAACCTATGTTGGGTTGTTTTTATTGCAATGCTGGGTTAGTTCATATATAACTCAACATGTGTTCTGTTCAATATTTATCCAGCATTGGGTTAAAAATAATGCAGCGTAATTAGAGTATATGGAGTATATTGATGTCCTATTAAAGTAAAATAACCACTTTGACGACTTCTTCTATGGTCGACTTGTGTTTGCATGTGGTCAAGATTGCTCTAATCTTACATTGGCACAATTTTCTTATTTTTGGCTTAAAAAGTAAAAAAAAAATCACCTAATATTTTATGCAATACAACTTTGTTAGGTATGAATGTAAAAAACTATTATTTTGCACAAAAAGATGAGACAATAACGTGTCTTTTGATACTTTAGCTGGTGTGCTATGTTGATCTAACCCTGAGACTTAGCCAGCATTAGCACACATGTCAGTTTGGGGCTAGTTGTCTTAATGACTTTGGGGCAAGCCGTCACATGCTTTTCACACTTAAAAATAGTTAACCCCGGGTTATTCTAAATCCTGGGTTATCTGTTCCAGGTTTCACACTTTTCGTACTTAACCAGAGGTTTAGAGATAACCCTGGGTATTCATAATCTGACGTTTCACACTGTGCATTCCTAAACCCTTAGGTCAGGTGTCTGAAACCTTGTCTGCAACCCTGAACACCTTATTAGCTGCTTCAGCTAGGTTTAATTGTGGACATAACATTCTAACCCTGCTTCATTTTACCCTGTGTGCGTTTGGCACTGCAATGCAGAGTTAACCCCACAAAAGCAGGGATAGCAGGGTTTCATAATCCTGGATTAATTTCAGGGATAACCCCGCTTCTAAATTACAAGTATGAAATTATCCTTAAAGGGATAGTTCACTTTAAAATTAAAATTCTGTCATCATTTACATGTTGTTCTAAACCTGTATGAATTTCTTTTTTCTGATGAACAGAAAAGAAGATATTTTGAGAAATGATGGTAAACACACAGCAGTAAGTGACCATAGACTTTCATAGTAGGAAAAAAAATATGTTGGAAGTATTGTGATAAATGACTAAGAAAATATTGTGATAGATGATGGTAAGCACACAGTTGATGGTACCCCAGTAAATTCCATCATTTTTTGATTCCTACGATGGAAGTCTATGGTCACTTACTGCTTTGTGTTTACCATCATTTCTTAAAATATCTTATTTTGTGTTCATCAGAAAAAAGAAATTCATACAGGTTTAGAAAAACATGAGGATGAGTAAATTATGACAAAATTTTAATTTTAAAGTGAACTATCCCTTTAACCTAGGGCAAGGGTGTCCAACCCTGTTCCTGGAGGGCTACCATCCTTTCTGTTAAAATTTTAATTACACTAAGATTTTCAATAAAAGATAGGATGTCTATTACAGATAGTCGGACAGATAGTTTTAACAATACTCTTTGTTAGCAAAGTTTATGAGACAGCGCATGATTGCCACAATAATTTAAATGTTGCTGTTTGCCTTATTGGTCTGCTAAGGGGTCTGTTGTGTATGTGTTAGCATGATGATTAATGGGTATTTTTGGCAAGTTGGCATTACTCATCAGTGCCATGGCAGTTTTGTTTCAAAAGTGCTGGTGTTAGAGAAAGAGGGATTTTAGCCCATCAGCAGTGTGTGATGTCAGCATACAGGACAACAAAAGACAAGTCCAAATCCATGGTGTTTGCAGCATTACAGGGGCCCAGGCTGGGCTGAACACAGGCCCTCTTTTCACAGGGACAAACATACCAGAGAACACACATGTACACACACACACACACACACACACACACACACACACACACACACACACACACACACACGCATTTCAACAACCTCTCCAACAATCTGCCTTCCAAGGCTGTATGTATTTTAAACTGAATAGTTATATCATTAGTTTTTAGGTAAAATGGTTAAAAGCAAAGTAAATGTGCAGAAAAAAAAGCAAATATGTACAATATAAATATAGGTTACACTTTATCTTAAGGCATCACAGTGCTGTTGAATTGGGATAATAAATTTAAGTACAGAGTAGGGGAGAGCAGGGCACAACCTAACGCTTTTTCACTTTGGCTCTATTATTTAAACAATATTTAAATTAGATTAATATTTTTTACACAATCAACAAACATCTCTACTACAAATAAACACTTGAAGTTTGGTGTGGGACCTACATTACAGTTATCGTACAATTACCCCGGATTTCCACCGACTGCGGAGCAGCTGCAGATCAGCTCCGCTGCGTTACGGCTCCGCACTCCGCCGTCCGTCAATACCCACCAGATCCGTATTTGTTGCAGAGCGGCTGCGTGCTGAAGTGACGAGGACCCATGAGGTCTCGCAAATTCACGTGAAGATCGCGCGATACCTAGTTCTGTCTCTGCCCATTATTTCGTTGAATTATGACGTTTTTACAAATCAGCCCAGATCACAACACGAGAACTCACGTAGACAGAGCAGTACATCATATCCATCCAAAATTCAAAAAATAAGAAGGCTGCTAAAACATTTATTTATGCTATATCTTTAATGTATTTATTTGAAACTCCCACTGGCTCTGTTCTTGTCTATTATTTGTTGTTTCTGTATTAATGACTTTATTTGTGTGTGTTTGTAATGTTTGTATTGCAAATATTTAATTTAAAAAAACACGAGTTCTCGCGTATTCAGGTATGATCACGCGATAAAGTCATGGCTCCGCCCTGCGGAGCTGTCCGGGATCCGTCAAAAATAGAAGCTCTGCGTATTTGTGCCGGAGGGCTGCGGATGGCCGGAGCTGTGACGGATTCGGAGCGCAGTCAGTGGAAATACACACATTGACTTGAATGGAAACCGATTGACTCCGCCGCTGTTCCGCAACGGATCCGCAGCCGTTCCGCAGTCGGTGGAAATCCGGGGTTACACCAAAAGTGACAGAAGTGCAAACATTGCAACTTACCCCATAGGTGGGGTTCATTTTAACAAACAGAGGGTTTGTTGTAACACCTGCTAGAAAATTTTGTTTAAACACAAATAATTTAATAAAATTCTGTGTATATACTTAAGGTGTATATTGTTTATATACAGTATCTACCAATAATAGATAGACATCCACACTTTCATCCATCCATGACGCTTCATCTAACCATTCTTGTATTATGCATCAATGCATATAAATATATATTTTTGAAAGGGATGCACAATTAAGACAAAAAAATCATAAGTGTCAGTTATTTTCCCTTATGTTGTATTAACATTTATCATTTTTATGAATAGTATTAACATTGTTTTCATTTTATTATCATTGTATACCTGAGCCTTAATCGTAACATTGTTACAAATAACCTTGCTGTGTAAAAAGGTTTCTAATCCCAGCTATCAGTTACAAGTAGCTGCTGGCATGTTTCAAAATGGTGTTAGGTAACAAGACGGTGATTACAATAAAACGTACACACCCAACTCAGAAATTGAAAAAAAAACATAATATGAAAAATAAAATTAATTCCATGCAAAGATGTTCAATATCTTAACCAAAACACATTTATTTGTTATGCCAGAGTTTGACAAAATAAATGTATTCTAAGAAAAATAAAATAAAACACAGTTTCAGTAAGTAATATAAAAACAGGGTTTTCTCTCAATATATAGAGATGTAGAAACTGTTATGTCAAGTGCTATTTATTACTTTTTTGTATGTGCATGTTAAAACGTTAAAAGAATTAGCTAATTCAAATGACATTCACACACCTTTGTTTATGGATGTAACAAACCAAACCCTCTTGTGTTTTTACTTGCAAATCAGGATTACACACTGAACGATAATTTTCAATGAAGAAAAGCAGAAATATTATGCTACCAGACCAGTGTTTTTCCAAATCTTTGTTGTGCATATTAGGGAAATGAAATAATTCAGTATGAGCAATGGAATCCACCATAAAAGTGTTTTTCATCTTTTTGTGAAGAAAAAGCTTCATATAACAAGGAGATACCAATAGAATCATCTTTGCAATATTTTTATGTTGATTAAAAATGATATTCAGGCTCATAGTGGCGTGTACTGTATGTATGTCAAAACATTGACATTTAACAACCTCAATGACCGAGAGACCTACCCAGACCTGATCAACTCGCAGTGTTTACCGGTTACATCTCATTCCTTTTTGTTTTTTTCTAAGCTGTTAAAAACAAGAGATGGCCACTGTAGGAGCGGCAGGGTTGTGCTCTTTCCTCTCATGTCACTTGTAAAGGGCTTAACCCTACTTGGACGTGTTTATTTGCATCTCTCAATAAGTTTCTCCCATTCACAATGGCCAAAACGTGCTACTGTAGCCCGACAAAGCCAGAAAACACAGTCAGCGATGGCATGAACTGACTCTGAAGGCCGGGTATTGTGGATGTTGCCAGGGTCTAACAAGCCCTCTTTATGATGGGAGAAATTATGATGGCAATGTTGAGCAGTATGTGAGATTGCTGGTGGCAAACAAGATAAGTTGAGTAATTGTCACTTACTGTAACAGCGGCTCCCATTCATTAAGAGCCCGTGTCTAATAAACTACTGGAGGAAAGAAGACCAGCTGTACTCCACAGTTTCGCACAAGGCAGCTCTTTCACCACCCTAAACTTTCTCAAAAGGCAAAACTGTCTATGAGGCGCTCTGTGATTCAACAAGCCCAAACAGAGATTCCGATAGAGTTTTGTCTTGGGGAGCAAACAAGGCCCTCCTTTTGACTACATTGTGAAAAATAGGGTGTTTCGAGAGAGACAACAAAAATTGATATAGCTTCTATTAGACTAGTTCCAGTTAAGTAAACTGAAAAACAATTCAATGGCTGACATGATAGTTTACTTGATACTTGTACTAATATATCTCTATTATAGTGTTATTGTTGATCGTTAAACATATAGTTTGAATCTTATGAAATCTGTTTAAAATATAAGCTTATATTCCATGTTCCATTACAATAATTAGCTTATACACAGTAACCAGAGATAAAGTTTAACCCATAAATAAAAGCTCTCTAATTCTCATTTACAGTTGAGTAAGTTCCTCAGATGGTTCATGAAACATTCCTGTCCTAAGACATGTCTATCCTGACACTTGAATGCATTTTTAGGGTGATGGCAGAGGAAAACCTTTCGATTTAGGATGTCTTTGACGGATCATGGTGGGCTATTGTGACTCCCTCTCAGCTCCCTGATGGAGGGCTTGGAATGTGGCAAGTCCATGTGAACTATTTCTTTTCTTTTCCCTATGCTGTTTCACTTTAAGGAAAAGTAACTTTTCCTCACTTTTAAGACGTGTATTGACCCTGCCCACAGATAAATGATTGCCTAGAAACAATGTCATGTAAAATGGGCATCTTGGAAAGCCCTTGCAATGTCACATGTAGAATTTAAATTTCAATCATCTGCATCTGTGGCTATGCAGTTAACAGTCAAACATATGAAGAGACGTGGGTTTATATTTGCAGAGCTGGATAATTTTTTTGGTCACTCAAACAGAACTCCCATAAGGATATTTGCGTGTTATTAACTGAGCTCATGGTAGTTTAGCACAGACCAATTAAGACTCGTGGTTTGCTTATCCAGTTGTTATGTTTCTCCAAGCACTATTGTGACTGCGGTCATACATCCCATTGTTTTCTAATAATTAATGATACTTTGGTTTGCTTTGGACTATACTGGGATATAAGTTTAAGACAGCTCTGAGAATGGGAGCGATATACCGTAAACCACAACTCAAACACGAAGACTCTCGTGACAAATGAGAAACTTCAGAAGGTCACTTGTAAAGTCAACAGAAGCGTTGTCCCGCTGGCAGCCTCAGTTACACTCCTGGATCAATCCAGTAAGCCTGTGAGAAATACAAGAAAAGTGCAGGAGGATAGAAGAACAGAAGTTTAAAGGAAAGTCAAATTATTAAAGGAATAGTTCGTTAAAAAATAAAAAAGTAGCTCATAGTTTAATAACCTTAATGCTATCCTTAATATAAATGTCTTCAGTTCTTCAGCCAAACTAATTAAGAATGTTAAATATTAACCTGGTTCTTCATTGCCTTTTATCCTAACCCATTCATTATCAGAAATTGAAGCAAAACGATATGTTGCATTTGACTGTAAACACATCTAGATATAAAATTGCAGAATGGCAGAGGAACTTAAGACGTTCATTGATTCTCGCGTGCCTCATATGACGATTAGTCACGAGAACCAATGATTGTACAGACGTGGAGCTGGCATGCTGCCGATGTATCGATCATTAAATACACTTAAAGAACAAATTGATTTAAACTGTAATACAGTTTCCTTTAATGGTGCTATCTTGAAGAGTTTTAGCCTCGTAAGACTTTGTTTCCATGGGTATGTTGTACAGTGACTCTTGTAATTCACGTGAGTTTGAAATGCTGTTGTTACCGGAAGCTAGATATAGTCTATGATGTTTAAAAATAAAATATGGATATTTTTCTTACAATATCCCATCGATTACCCACAAAATACCTTTATAACCTATTATAGCCATGTGGATTACCTTTGTTAAGAATGGATGCATTTTCAAATGCTTTTTAAAAGTCAGAAGTTGTTACTTGATCCCGTTATTCTTCCATTATAAGCTTGGAAAAGCAAGGACATTTACTAAATAACTCCAAATGTGTTCATCTGAAAGATAATGGACATGTATATCTTGGATTGCTTAAGGATGAGAACATCATTGTGTAATATTGATATTTGGCTGGAGTATTGCTTTAAGGTCAGAAAATTATGGGGTAACTTTCACTTTTGGGTGAAGTATTCCTTTAAATCCAGGGGGAGGTGGGATTGACTGATCCTGTCACATATTTGTGAGGGACTCTGTACGCAGTGGACTAGCCTCTGTCCAAGGGTCTTTGTTCTGGCGGGGAGGAAAACAGTGGGATCCTACAAGTAAAGGAAACACACGCCTCCTACTACAGCAACAGCAGGAGGAGAATGAAAGCACATTACATGCTTGAAAATCAGCCCACTGCCATTATTTCAGTTTTCAAACCACTACCAAGACACTCTCGGTTTCAAAACACATACTGCTAGCTGTGAATTGGGCGTCATCATAGATTTCCCAAATGCACCTGTGATTTTGGTTCTCTGCATTGTTTCGGATTTTGTTGAGTGTCACATAATGCAGCAGTTGATATCAATTCCACATGTATACAGACGTGTGTGCCACAAGCCTGGTAGGAAAACTTGTTTACCCAAGCACAGAGTAGAAAAACTTGTTAGCTGCTCAATTGCCAGAAAACCTTTTCATAAACTGCAGCAGGCATGCAAATATGCAATAACAGATTCCAAACCACAGTAGACACGCCTCAAGTCTGTAGTGAACAATTACAGAAATATCTCAGACAAGTTTAATAACAGTAGATGTTTGATTTTTCCCTCCTCTCTCTCTCTCTCTCTCTCTCTCTCTCTCTCTCTCTCTCTCTCTCTCTCTCTCTCTCTCTCTCTCTCTCTCTCTCTCTCTCTCTCTCACTGTTTTTCTGTCTAGGTTTTTTCTTCCAAGCATGGCGGTGATAATTGGATTGTGTGGACACCTGTATGAGTGCAGTATATCCAGAGGATTAAAGGATGTGATGGGTGAGTCAACTCAAATTATTGTCACGTTAACCCGTGCAACTGGCAGCCACAGCCCCCTACTATTTACTAAAACAAGGTCCCAGAACCTCTCCAACGTCCAAAAACAACATATCAGCACAACTGCCACAAATATGCACGTGCTCATTAAAAACCTAAATGATAAATTTGTGGTTTTTAACTGGTTTTGGTTCAGAACCCACAATTTATATTAGTCATCAACACTAAAAACACCTTAAAAATAAAGGTTCTTCACATCTATGCCATGGAAGAACCATTTTGGTTCCTCAAAAACCCTTTCAGTCAAAGAACCATTCATACCTTTTTATAATTTAATGAACTAAAAATGGTTTTTCGATGGCATTGTGAGCACCTTTATTTTTAATTTTTAAAAATGTACAAAAGTAAACTGTTTATACTACAAAAGTAAACAAAATGTCATTTAAGTTTACATAATGGACTACATAGGATATAAGTTATGAAAATGCTATAATTATCATGCTATGTCATGTTTTCACAAAGTGTAATGACATGCCTGTATAAAAGATTAATTTTAATGGTTTGACATTCTCATAATAATCTCATAATTCACATCACAAAACAAACAAACTTTGTGTACACTCTTTTAATAAAGGTTTTCATGATGCCATAGAAGAACCAATTTTGGGCGGATGGTTCCATAAAGAACCTTTAACATTCAAAGAACTTTTCTGTTTCACAAACAGTTCTTTGTACTGGTAAAAAGGTATGAAAAATTGTTCTTCTAAGAACCTTTGACTGTTTTTACTATGGCGTCACTGTGAAAAACCATTTAAGCACCTATATTTTTACGAGTGTATTGCGTAAACCATTTATATTGCTGCAATATTAACAACAAAAGAAAGCAAAGTTTGTTTTCTCCATTTCTAAAGTTATTACACTTTTACTTTTACTGAGTTTATTTTGCTATCCTAACTTAATAAAAGTAAAGTTTATGTGTTTGTTTTATGATTAATTTGATTAAATATCGTTTAATAACATTTTTCTATACTGTCCAAAATCCTATCAGAACAGACCTGTGAATGATTTTTGGGTCCCACTGGTTAAGATAAGAAGTTGCTTTAGACAGGGCTATTGATGGCCTTTTAAGAACGTCTAAAGAAAATATTGTATCATATGATCTTTTAATACATCGACCCTTACACAAATGTTGGACCCTGCTGCCAGCAGCTCTTGTATAAGCCGAAATTTGTAAACAGAGCATGGAGTGTGCAGGTGGGGGTGTGTGGAGGTGCTGAAAGACGAGACGGCAATAGTGAAACTCAAGCTGGTCGTTGGCGTAGAGGGGAGGGGGTTGTTTGACCACCGGGATGAGCGATGAGCCGACGATCCCATCAGAAAGAACTGCCACGGCAACTGCGTGGATTCACTAGGTGTCGTCTAGGCAGGTAATTCATCAGCCCGTGCAGGGCTGGGCCTCTGAAAACTTCCCATGGTCACTTCTGAGTGCGAATACGTAATGAGCTAGAGGGCTCCACATTTGCCATGGCTGATTAGATGAGAACAATGAGCCCAAACAGAGCTGGAAGCCCTCACAATGGGGACTGGAAAGCCTTGAGGCATTGCCTCCATATTTCTAGAAGAGGCACTTTGTCGCCAAACTTCAGAAAGTGTGTATAAAGCCTAAGTGTGCAAGTCTTTCATTAAAATCCTTTCACCTAGACATAACATATATATCAGTTATATATCACAATAAATATAGTAAAAAGTATTAAAACTTTCCAGGCAATTGGTTGCTAGGGTGTTCAGTGCTCATTGGCCTACTTCTAAAGTCTCCACCCCCAGTTCTCAATGATATTTTGTTTCTGGATATGTTTAGAGTCTCTCTATCAATGAAACTGCAATGAAATCTTCCCTGGTTTGTTGTCCATTTGTAAAATTTTCGATTACTTCAAATAACATTTACCGATCCAATAGATATCGATAGTTTTGCTTTGTACTCCTTGTTAAAAATTATTATGTTTTGAAATCCTAATAGTGCAGAGCATACAAACTGCAAATCTGTTGTCATTGTCACCAAATTCAAATAATCACATAGTATGAGATATTATGTTTCATCTGATCTGAGGGGGGTTTTCCCCCCATTTTGATTGCTTGGATATAATCTGCCCTGATCATCATGTGTTTTTATACAATTGACCAATGTTCGATAGTGTGAGAAATTGCTTTCTCTAGTTTAGACTTTACTACTTCATCTTGGTTTGATTCAAAAAGTGAACAGCAGCAGTTATGCTAACCTTAGCAAACACTCCTAATTTCAACTTTCAACTTAAAAGGGTAGTTCACCCAAAAATTTAAAATTCTGTCATCATTTACTCATCTCATGTTGTTACAAACCTGTATGAATTTCATTGTTCTGATGAACACAAAGGAAATATTTTGAGAATTTTTGAAACCAAACCATTTGTGGACCCCATTTACTTCCATAGTATTCTTTTATCCTATTATGGAAGTAAATGAGGTACACAAGCTGTTTGGTTACAAACATTCCTCAAAATATCTTCCTTCGTGTTCATCAGAACAAAGAAATTTATGTGGGTTTGTAACAACATTAGAGTGATGACAGAATTGTCATTTTTGGGTGAACTATCCCTTTAAGAGAAATACTTTTAAAATGGTTATTTGTGTGCAGTATTAACATTACTGTTTATAGCCACATTACAATTACCAGTCCTTTTCTAACCGACCAAAAAATGTGATAATCTTAAATAAGCTATTAGTTGGCCTGGAAAAGAAATTAACTTCATTAGAGTCTTTTGTTTGACAGAGAGGAACTGGCTTCAGTCTCTGTAGAAAGCTATCTCTTTGAACACGCTCTACAAAATGAGTTTCTGTATCAGTTGGATGGCGTTTCGCTGTCTACTTTAAAAATAGAGCTGATGGGAGGGAAGTCCCTGGAATATTTGTTGGAAGAGGGGAACAAATCCACAATCCACTGACTATTCTTCCTTTCTGGTCACATGCTCTTCCTGTTCATCATTATTTTTCCAATTACTTAACGGTATTTACATATTATTTTAAAGTAGCATGGCAGATACACGCGGCCCGGTGCTGAAATAATCGCGCTTAATTGTATTTCATAAATCATATTGGGAACCCCTTCAGAATAAGCTCCCTGTAACAAAATGATAAAATGGCCAATTATGAGAAAATTCAAGGGTGCTTAATTTACTAAACGTACTCCATAGAGGGTCTTTGAGCACAGCGGGCTGAACGCTGTTCCTTTAGCAAATACAATGGCTTTACATTATATTACAAAAACTACATAGTTAATATATTAAATTACAAAAACTACATAGTTAATTTAAGTTAATATAATACAATTTTGTAGTTTTTCAGTGCAAAAAGATCAGTTTCTGCATGTCAGTCTGAACATACAGTATATTGTACATCTAAACGTCACATTTACACATTAAACTATTAGACACTATTAAACAACTGACCAACTGACCTCATTAGCAACAATAGAGCTACAAGTAGTATTTGCAGCCTTAACTATGGTCTTTTAAATGCAAATAACTTGAGTGATAGTGAGAGATAGCACATCCATCACTCTCAGAGCTGATCAGATTTCTAATCATTGTTTTAGGTGTTGCAGGTTCTGTCCAAACCTGTGGTTCATGTGCACCTTGAATGCTTCAGCTGAATTCTCTTGATTTGTCATCTACTTGAGGGCCAGACCTGCATCCTGCATCAACTTTGACCTCAAGAGGAATGCAAGTGTTAAAGTGATTTTACATATAGAATATACTTAGTGTCAAGTAAGTATATAAAAGTATATACCGTTTAATTTGACTATAATCTATTTATCAAGACGATTACATTTTTGATAATACCATATATTCTATGTTATATACTATGTATATATTTCATTTTCTGTGATTTTTTTTGTCTTTTATGTAAAGCTGCTTTGAAACATTGGAACATTGTAAAAAAAAGTGCTATATAAATACATTTGACTTGATTCATTTTGTCCAGTGTGACTCATTTTACCAAACGGATTTGAGGAGCTCAGTTGCAAAAGCCACTAAATGCCACCTTTGTCAAAGATAAAATAATGATATTAACCTTATGATCTGGGCACATATTATATGTTCATACATTTACTTTAAATCTGCTTAATCCCTGCCAGTCATAAATACTGTTTTGTTGGCAGAATCTGCTAAATGCCACATATATTTTTTGCAAAAAAAAAGATGAATTGGATGAACGATGGCGCACGGAACGACCGTGGATCACATTTAAACTTGTGTACCTTGTCACTACTAGGACCAGAATACAACCCGAATGTCGCAGTCACAAGGATCACAGCACCCCTTATTGTCTGATTCAGTTTCTTCATTTTTACTTGATTGCTGACTTTCATTATTTGCAATGTTTCTAGTTGCATTTTTAGTAATTTTGCAACTGTGAACTATGTCTTGTCCAAAGAAGTGGATTTTCTTTTTAAAAGTGCAGGTTTTTGCACTTAGAGGGTTTTGCAGCGAAAAACAAAGTTAAATTTGTTCAATACCAGTGAAATGACTAAATTAACATTTGTAAAATTAAACATTTCTATTATTGACTAATAACCTTTTCATTGCCATTAAAGTGAAATTACTGAACATCTGCATCTGAACTCCATCTGAAGCGCATCTAAAGTACTATTCACATGGGATTTGTATTATCTGGGGACCTCATGTGATTTAGAGTTTTTGTTGTAAACGGCCGCGTTGCAAAGCGCTGCGTTGAGCGTCAGTGGATTCTATTTAGAAACGGTTCTACGATGTTGCGGCTGACAGCTCTACCTAAACTTAGAGATCTCAAGTAATGACAGTTCTGCACATTTTTAATATTAACCATCAAACATGGACGAGGACAGACTGATTGACGTGTAAATTTAGAAATATATAATAAATCCCTCATTTTTCACAAGTAAAAGCCATAAAAAGCGGAGGGATATGTATGTACGCTTCTTAGCTGCAGTGCGAGAGGCGCAGAAACATAGAAAAACGAAATAAAAAAGGCACACAGGTAACACAAGCCTTTATAAATGATATATGACCCCACCAATTCCTGGCCAAATTACAGAGATGCCAATTCGCGCGGGACTAATATTATCAGAGGACCTCGGTGTTCGGCGAAATATGGTAGGTAATTGCGGGGGAAATTTTTACTTTACAAATTACAGCCATGGCAGATTCGCACGGGATTAAGATCACAGACAACCTCTGCAATTATTACAAATCACTAGAGGTCACCAGGTAATACTTATCCTGTGCGAATAGGGTTTAAGTTTTGCATCTGAACTCCTCATTTCATTTGTTTTATGTAGTGTAGGTTTTTAAAGCAAGATAACTGATGGTCTTCAAAAACTATCTTTATAATATTTTTGAATCCACAAAGTCTTGTTATACATCAATAAAACATACAAATTAAAATGTTTAAAGACTGCTTTTTGTCATTTTGTTTTCAGAAAATGAATGCACTTTTTCTTTATTTAATAAAGAAAAGGAGATGTTTTTGTGATTGTTTTTATTTATTTCCAAAGACTAGTCATCTAAGTATGGCTTAACAACTCTTGTGTATGTTAAAGGTTTAAGTATGGAACTAAAATATCAATGATCAACCAACAGGAAAAAACATTACAGATACAGCAGTACAAACCCATTCCCATTTTTAAACATTTGTTTTCAAAAGTAAAATAATAATCTTTTAACGCAGATCTAGCTGTGTGATATGAGGTTACTGGGTGATGATGAATGGTTTTGTTAGAGTCAACATTTTCAGGGAACAACAATATTTGTCATATACCTGATATTTGTCATATACAATGAGAGAAGTCGTTGTTGCCAAGAAAACAGAAATTGTGACGAGCTTAGCAGAAACCGCCCTTTGAATTATATAATCACAGTTCTCTGTGCTCTCAAACAATTTATATTTTTTATATTTTGCTGCACAGTCCAAAAATAACTGGTTGGAAGAACTAGTTTTGGCTGAATGATTCTGTAAAAGAAAAAAGGTTATTTGATTATTAATAGAAATAAAAATAAATGGTTCTTTAAGAACTTTTAAAAACATGGCTATTTGGGGAACCAAAAATGGCATCGCTATGAAAACCCTCTAGACACTTTTATTTATAAGAGTGTAAACTTCAAATATACCGTTGAATATTGAACATATATATTTTAATGAATGGGAAAAAATAGGAAATAAATAAATGTATGGGTAAAATATTTTTGGAATCAATGTTCTTTTAATGTCATCTGTGTCCAATTAACTACATTGTATGTAAATGAATACAGTATCAGTATATGAGTCATAATTAATCTTAATGTAGAATGAACCATTAGAATACAACACAGTAAGTGAAAGTGTAACTGTAGAACGCATACAGTATCAGTGTAAGAGCCCTGCGGTGCTGAAACTTTGTCACGTTACCCACTCCCATTCTCTCTCTCTCTCTTCTCTCTCTCTCTCTATTTCTCTCTCTCTCTCGAAGCTCCGAGGCCAGCACTGTACTCTCTGCATTCACCACTCTCTTTGTTTAAACACACAGTTTTGTGACACGCTGGACTCCATCTGCTTCCACTGCTTCCTTGCTTTCCTTTTTTACCAGCAACATTCATATTTGTGCACATTCTGGCATTTGCGGTCACATTTCAAGTGCTATTTGCTAGAAAGGATATTAACTCACATAAATGAGAGTTTTTTTTTTTACTGAGAACTCAACATTTATGATAGAGGAACATCAAGGCCCTGACAAGGCAGCAAACCCAAACTCCGTCTCCTATCACGTCACATCCTACAGGTTCCCAGGTTAACACCAAATGTTATCAAAGCAAGTTGACCGAAAGGTCAGCGTTAGAGCAGCTCATGAAAACAAACAATTAATTTGGCAAGGAGGTGTAATGGGATGATCTCCCAGCAGAGCCGGATCCATTGTTCGACTGGAATTAACCGTGGCAGGTCATGTGTCACTAGCCGCTGACCTCGGTCCATTCACTAGCCCACACTTGCATTAGCCATGGCCCGGCGAGGGGTCAAACACAGTTACAAGCCAACCAAACACCCCTCCCAACACGTAAAACACACACTGCTGCCCACATTTTGATGGTACAGCTTCTGATGAACGCAGGCATGACATTACCGCAAAGGATATGTGGCAGCAGGTAGGCTGTGCGCTTCACGTTAAAATGAAAGATATAGCAATACGGAGTGAATCATCTTTCACATGTTTGATTTGACATATCCATCACAGGCCAGTCATCAGAATCACTTTATGTTGTCCGTATGTTACCATAATTGCTCCGTCTCAGTTCAACGTTGCTGACTTAATTTGATGCCAGTCACCCCAGGCGAGTTGGTTGGGTACATACAGTGAGAAGCAGTTACTCCGCCTGACAGATGTGCTGTGGTACATGTTGACAAACATCTGATCCTGTGGCCGTAGGCTAGAAATACTGCAGAAACGTGTTGCACGGATTACAGGCAGATATGCAAAACTGATATTCACGCTTATAATCCTGTTTTGCCTACACCTGTGATGTGACTGCTAGTATTTGTGTGCGTCTGTTATCTGGAACATTTCACGGGTATATCATCCATATTTAAACACAAGCAAACAACAGCTGTAAGTTGCTGTTTCTCCTTACCAGTCCTCCGTTGTGAGCGTCAGGAAGTCTCATTCTCGGTTAATTGATTGGGTGTTGAGTGGGTGGAAAAGGCAGTGCCAAAGCCCCAAAGCACAGAGCCTGAATTAAAACTTCAATCCCCCATGTAAGACTCAATTTCATCCGTGACCTGACATTATACAAATGAGAAGGGAGCAGATAGGTACCTCCTCATAGATGGAGCTTTCCCTGAGCTTTTGGGCTGTGGTGGGGGAAGGGAAATGAACCTGTTGTTCATCTTGTCTCTTTCAATGTGAGAACAGCAGAGAGAGCTTTAAAGGATCATTTGAAACACTTTCATTTTACAAAGAGTCAACAAGATAACAGTTAAACTATCATGGGCACAAAAGGGTTTGGTTGGCTCGCTTGTGTATTAAACAGGAAGGACAGGTAAAAACCTCAAACTCTATATATTTACAGATAGATAAACATCAAGAGGAACATTTTATGTATACTTTATGTTCACATTTGGTTTGATTGCTTGGTAAAAACAGAGTTTGATTTAATTCCCCTTCCTTCTTCCACAGATCCCGGCTGACACTGTATCACTGTAACCATGCCAAGAAAATTGTCGGGGACGAGACTCATATCGTGAAGGATCATTTTAAACTTCTACCATCTGGAAAGAGATACAGGGTCTTGATGAGCAGGTCAAATCGATTTAAACATTCATTTGTTCCCACCACAATCAAAGCTTTAAACAGAGAAAAATATTGTGAATTGCCACTGTGCTTTTATGTATTTATCTTTTATTTATTTTTTATGTGTTTTTAATGCATGCTGTATTATTATAAGGTATGTACTGACTTGCACGTTGTCCAAGACAAATTTCCCAGCGATGGGACTAATAAAGTATAAAGTAAAGTTAAGTAACATTAATGCGTTTGGTAGATGCTTTTATGCAAAGCACTTTTTTAATCAGTATGTGTGCTCCTTGCACTCTTAAAATGCTGGGTTGTTTCCACCTGTGATTGGAGAAAATATGGACAAACCCAACCACTGCTTTAAACCAACCTATGATGGATGGTTTCAACCCAAGCTTGGCTTAAAAAATGTAGATGTTCTAGGATAATTTAACCTAGCAGTTTGGAGTTGGCTATTTCATATGAATACATTCAAATTGTACAAAAAAACGTAGACATTAAAAAAAGAAACACACATTTTACACACACACTTGACTTTTAAATGTATGGTATTGACTTCCTCACCACTGAATATTGGTGTGAATTTTCTTGTTTGTGTATGAGTTTCTTTTGATTGTCCTCAATGTGAAAGGATGAATCTCAACATCATACAGGCAAATTCATGCAAATGCCAACCTTATTATGAAAAGTTTTTACTCAAAGTTTTTAACTGATACACTGTATATCAGATGTCAATATTTGGTGGTTTAAATACCCATGCAAAGTTTGTTTACATTTGTAAATAATTTTATTATATTCCATAGTTTAGTAAGTGCATATTTCAGAATTATCAAAATTCATAACGGACAAATGTCACGCCCATAACATTGTTTCTTCCTTATAAATGCACATACAAAATCTTTCTATAAAATAAATATCAAATGTTCCTTAAAGAGCCGTCCCTTTATCATTTGTTGGGTATTATTGCTTCTGATTTGATTTTCACATAATTCCTTCAAAGTATGTTGTCTCCTAAACTTGTCCTCTTTTGTCACATCCGTTGCGCATGCATGTTTCCATCATCTATCGAAAACTTGTCATGGGTTTAGGAAAATATGAACAAGATGGAGTGATATATTGGTAATAAATGCTTTCTCTGATAAATTAAGTTTTGACTGCAAGTGTTATCCATAACGCTGGTATTGCTTGTATACAGTCACTAGTGAACAGGGTTCAAATATGCAGAAGATGCTGAAAAGCAAATATTCTGAAGGACCTAGAGGATTTTTCTGAAGATCAGTATACAGTTTAATGGCTCAGGCCAAACAAGAAACCCATAAACAACTATCACAAAACAAACTGTCATTTATTGTCCAGGTGACATTGTGCAGTATTAAAGGAACAGTATGTACAGGCACGGATTAACGCACGGGCCTACTGGGCACTTGCCCAGGGCACTGGGCCAGCAGGGGGCCCTATCAAATTTACTGTGTCTGTTATTTTCAAATAAATATTTTAATTCTAATTTTATGTTCTGTAAAATTGTGTTAAATATTGAAGAATAATGTAGGTTTTTTTGCAGTTGCAAAGTATTAACTAGTAAATAAATCAAATAAATAATTTTAATCTATTGCTGCGCTGTTGAGAGAGACATCTAGAGGCGAGTGAAAAGCATTGCGTTATATAAAAGTCACGCGCAGAAGATGGTTACTCAAAAACCAAAACAAAAATGAGTTTAAAACCACAACCAAGTTGATCAGTCATAAAAAAGCACAAAAGGACAGCTTTTCCTCACCCTGCCAGTCAGCAACTGTGAAGGAGAACGTTCATTTTCTCTAATGGCAAGAGTAAAAAACGAACAAATGTGTCAAGGACGTATAAATTCACTGTCTTTAGGGGCTGGACACAAAAAGCTTTTACGCCCGCGGCTAGCGTATGTTTTCAACGGATTCCAATGGAAACTCGGCGTTTTTCAAATAAGCAAGCAGCTAGCGGGTTTTGTCCGCGCTGAAAACCGGCGCTCTGTGTTTATTCCGCACTGAGCGCTGAGAGTTCAAAAATATTCAACTTTGAGTGAAATCTCCGCTCGTCAATGTCAGTTCTCACACGGCCGTCCAATTACAGCGGAGGAGGGGCGGGACATTACCACAGCAACCAACCGGCTTACAGCTGAAGTATCACAAGCTACCAAAGCGCTCGGCTGAAAAACAGCTGGCATTCGGCGTCCTCAAGGCGTTTTCAGCCGCGTTTAAAAGTTTTGTTGTTTCCAGCCCCTAAATGCCTTTGGTGAACGACTGTTACACATGAAATGTAATGAAATGTCTGCTAAATGTAGAAATGTAAAATATTTATGGTCAGAATCTTTTTGATTGAGTATGTTGTACAGTATGTTGTATGTTGACAGATACAGGTAAGAAATAAATAAACCAATTTGTGGTGTGAAAGTACAGAATATTGTGTGCATTCTCTCCCCGTGTATTAGTGCCATTGTTAATCCTGTAAAATGGGGCATACAGGCAGAGGCGAACCGACACTTGAGCCCTGTGCATACAGGTGCAACGCTGTTGCCCAAAAAATTGGTAAAGGGGGCCTTTGAGACATCCGTGCCCAGGGCACATCATCGCCATAATCCGTCCCTGAGTATGTAAGAAATTTATATCAATTAATCATAAAATGCCCCTGATATGTCACTAGACAATAAAAAATCAGTTTCATTTCACATACTTATATCACTGACAACATTCGTCCGGCCAGGATATTGACATTTAAAAAGTGGAGTTGCAGCCCTCAACTAATGTTTATGTTGTCATTTTGTGTATTGGCCACCAGTTGTGTGATTGCAGTACCAGATTTAGCCACAAGTTTTATGATTGCAATACCAGTCATGGCCACAATCCTACATACTGTTCCTTTAAGTATCAGGTGTATGTAAACTTTTGAACTGGGTTATTTTTTAGAAAATCAGTTATTATTCTGCGTTGCAAACTTTCTGTAAACATTTCTTAAGTATAATAACTTGTTCAGGGCAGGACTAAATAAAAAAACCTTTGTTTTCAGAAATCCTATTTTTTCCAATATTTGAGCATTTTTTTTTCCGATTCTGGTAAAAATTTTTTTTAACCTTTTTAACAGGTCCTGATATGTCCCATTATGGTACAGATGTGTACCTTTGAGGCAAGCCTGTAACCACAATTGAGATTGAGGGCCCTATAATACCCTATGTTACAATGGGCGATGCAAGTTATTTTTGCAAAACTTTTTTTAACCATATTTGTAAATTATTCTTATAAAAACTGTTTGAGATTACAGAAATCATTGCTTATTTTACTTATTACTCCATTACTGAAATAAAGATTTTTTAAAGAGAACCAAAGCTTTAATTACAAAAATACCCATTTCAATAAATAAAACACAACACAATTTTTTTAACATCAATCTTAAACTGGTAGTCTTCATTTCTCCGCTTACAAACCCCATCATGTAAATAGGGAATCGCCTTGGCGCGAGTGCAACTGGCTTTTGAAGGGGATGGGAGATGAGACTCTCATTAGTTTATTGCATGTTATTGCATGTTTTCTTTGGTTAACTAGCAAAAGTGGATTTGGACATGCTTTAACTGCACTTGCGCTGTACGCTTTAGACCATGCGCTAAGATTGTTAAAATAGACCCCTGTGGGAGACATATCCCCCCAATAATCAGAAACGGCAAAATTGTTTCCCACAATATTTGACGTAGACTGCGCCTAAAATGGTCGCTTTTGCCACCAAAAATATTAATTTGCGAGTGCTATTTTTGCCAAGGTCACCATTGGCAACAATGGCAATTCATTTTAATGTTTGCATGCTATACATTTTAATATGCGTTTTCTGAACACAGCAAAAGCCTTTTAAATAATTTGTTGTGTTAGTGTAATAAAATAAGATGCAGCACGTGAAGTTTCAAAAAGTCAAGGGCTCGGCATATCTGGATAGAAGTTCTTCGTTTGGGGTAAAGTGTCAAAATATGGATGTGTAAAGTGGAAATCAGTACAATACATAAAAATATAACACAATAACATTAAACAATTATATTTATGGTAAAAGCATTCCCAAAATTGCCCCATAATTCTGTCTAAGGCAGTGTGCACACTAAAGCCTTGATGCCCGCGTATGTTATTGATTGTTTTCAGTGGAAGCGCAGCACTTAAAAAAAAGGCAGCAGCTGGCGAGTTTTGACCGATCTAAGCGCCGGCTCTTTAATTTTTTTTTTTTCAAATACAACAGCCAATAGCAAGTCTTTTAATATTTTGTTTTAGAAGTAGTTCTGTTTATGAAAATTTGCAGTTTGGTTGTAATATGATAGTAGTATATATATATATATACAGTGCACAGCATAAATGAGTACACCCCCTTTGAAAATTAAGATTTTTCTATATTTGTTAGTAAATATGAGACCAATTTGCTGTATTTTTACACACCAGTTTCATAAAACATTTATGTTTCTTAACATAAGAGTGAAAGTCACTTACCACCTTAAAGATACAAAAAATAACACATTTAAATCAAATGAGGTGATGCAAAAATGAGTACACCCTACAAAAAATTCTTTAAAAAAGCCATCTAATATTTTGTATGGCCTCCATTCTTTTTAAAAAAAAACTGCACAAATTCTTCTAGACATGAATAAAGAAGTTGACAACATACAGTTACATCTTTAATTCTCCATTCTTGAACAATGACCTCTTTCAGATCCTGGATGGAAAATTACGTTCTGCTTGTCTTTTTAGAACTCCCCATACCTCAACCTGGGGAATCACTTTTACCCTGTGCTTCTTCTAAAATGAATTAGTGACCTTAGATGTGTGTTTTGGGTCACAATCATGTTAAAAGTTTGCCTGGTGACCAACGGCACAGAGTGATGGTAGCATCTTCTCTTTAAGTATTTCACATTAAATCTGTGTATTCGTGATGGCGTCTATAAAATTCAACTCTCCGACACCTGCAGCACTCATGCAAGCCCACAGAAGAGCACTGCCACCATCATGCTTTACTTTTGGTACTATGCATTTTTCATTGTACTCCTCACCCTTGCCACACCATACAGTTTGGAACACCTCAGAGCCATAAAGATTCATCTTTATCTCATTACTCCAAAGTATAGAGAGCTAGAGACCCAATAGTCTTTACCTTTCTCAATATGAGCTCAAGCAAAAGGCTTTTTGTACAATGTCTTTACCAGTGGCTTCCTCTATGAATGACAGCCATGCATGCCTCTCTTTTGCACTATACCTCCGTCGTATAATGTCACAGGAAACAACCCAGCTTGACTTTCTAATGATTTAGCCAACTGTGCTGAACTTGCATGATAATTTTTTTCAACATCCCTTATCACAGAACACTCTTAACGAGGTGTTTACTTCAGTAAACGTCATGGAGATCGCAGAGAGCTTCCCACAAGTCCATCCTTTTTAAATTTTTGGATACTTTTCGTGACAGTATTCAAACTTATTAGCAATGCTTAACTAATTATCTTGAAACCTTGACCATTTTATTTCTCATGTCTTGAGACATTTCTTTACCATGTGGTGCTATTCTGTCACCATTACATGGGAGTGGATTTTCTCTCTTAAATACCACTCTCAATTGCCAGTTATCCTGTGGCCACCTGTGTGATGTTTAATTTTATTCATCATTTCCTAGTGAATTCCTGTTAATTACACTTTATTTAATTTTTTTGCTAACATATTCATCAGGGTGTACTTATTTTTGCATCACCCCATTTGATTTAAATTAGTTATTTTTTGTATCCTAAAGATGGTCAGTGACTTTTACTCTTTTGGTAATAAAAAAGAAATGTTTAATAAAACAGTTTTGTAAAAAAGAAAGCAAATTGGTCTCATATTTACTTACAAAAGTAGAAAAATCTTAATTTTCAAAGGGGGTGTACTCATTTATGCTGTGCACTGTATATATATATATATATATATATATATATATATATATATATATATATATATATATTGCGATCAAAAGTTCAATTTACATAAAGTTCTTGGGAAGACATATAGAGCAACAGTACAGAAGTCTTAAAAGCTGACAAGCGTGACAAAAGAAAAAACCTATTTGTTATCCAGTAAATTATTTGATTGAAATAAAAACTATTGTGATAACAACACATCACCATGCAGCAATGCTTGCCTAAAATGGATGACATCTGACTGAAAAGTGTCACTATAAGGCCCTGGAGGAGCCACTGGAAGCCGATTCATGGATCCTTTCATTGCTGTGATGACTAAGCATATTCTTATAGCCTCCGTGGGATAGGACGATGCGAACAGTACAGACTTCATTAGAGCCCACACAGGATGACTGTCTGGTCTTGACTGAAGAATTGTTCAGCTCTTTAAAACTGTCTTTACAGTTCGCTGCTGTGAGGGGAAAGAGTCATATCATTGCCAGTTCTGGATCAGATTTTTTTGTTTGTTTTTGAAACAGTAATGCTTTTGCCTGATAGTAATGAATGCTTTTTTATCTTTTCAGTGCTGGACACTTTAACAGTGTGGATTGTTTGCTTATAACTGTCATTATAATAAAGTCTTTGTCATAATAAATTAATATTTTAAATCTAATAATGTGTGGTTAAACCTGTGATTTCACTGAAATTAGCATTGTGTCCTTTTCCCGATAAATCAATTGATTAGAGAATAGCATGTCACAGAAATCTTTGTGGTCGCTAGATGATATCTGGTCTGCAGAAAAGTACTTGCCTTCTGGCGTGGCCATACAAACTGTATGAATGGAGGACGTCTGGACTCAGATCCAGTCATTTGAACTCAAAATAGACAACAGATATGCCATCCAGTAACTCTTTCTTGCACCAAAGACTACAATATATATTGCAAAAAAAGATACTTCTAATTTTTATCATGAATCTTAATCTGTTTTCAAATGAGTAGTTTAGCTGGTTTTAGTAAAATGCTATTTTGAGTATAGTGTCTTTTACAAAAAAGAAAGAAAATGTTCTCCAAAAATCAAGGCATTGAGTGGTTCTCTTGTAAATTCAATATGAATTCAGTGTTTATAGAAGTCCCATAAGGATAAAATAAATATTTAGAACTACATTGTGTCTATGTATTTATTTCAATTACATAATGTGTGTGAATAATTTAATGGTGTTAGGGTACCTAAATAATGTTGCACTACAGTACAAAAAATCTGTAGTTCATGTAAAAATATTTTTTGGTTATCAAGGTCCAGTATCTGCAATACTGTGATTATTTAATGAAATGTAGTGCATGGTTGTTATTCTTCTTTTTATACTGTATTCATCTGACAGTGTAAAGTTTAACATGGAACTGCTGTTGTATTTATACACATTGACCAAGGTTATCAAATGTAAATCTGATCATAACTCTACTGTCCACTACCAACAGCCAAGAATGGTTTTGTGCCACATATTTTCAGTTGATTTCCCAAATGGAGTAATGGCTCAAAACAGAAGCCAAGTTTACACATTCTGAAAACATATAGATTGACTTTAGTGTGATCAAGCCAAGATCTGAAAGACAGTCATGGGAGTCATTTAGTGAACATATGGCCACACATCTTCATCTAATATCTCCAATTCTCATCACTTTCAGTCAGAAACTCTCTCATGGGATAGTATTCGTGGAATAACAATAAGTGTACTGAAAAATATTGTTTCTTTTGGTTTCAAAACTGTGATGGAGATTTCTTTTAATAAGATTACTAACTTGATGCCAGGAAGAACAGCATGTGTGAGGTTATAAAATGTGTCATCCACAACAGTGGCATTTAAAATTACAGTATAGGAAAATTAGAATATTACAGTAGGTGTTAAATAAACCAAATTTTATTTAATGTTATGTTTATTAAAATTAAGAAAGCTATGAAAATTAAATTATGATTTATATTGAATTTACTACTTAAAGATGGATGGACATTGACAGTGATCGAATGGCTGGAGGTCACATATCTGCCGTGCTGTTTTTTGCTAGTTGATGTCTTTGCAGTACCAAACTGTTGACCACAACCTTCAGGAACATCACTTTTACATGCATTTACATGTACAGTATGCATTTGTCAGATTTTATCCAAAATTAATTACGGTTCATTTAAATATTATAGCTTTATTGCTACAAATCTCTGTCAGCTTACAGATCACTTTAAGAGAACCACAACATGCACTGAGCATTTTTAAAAGACACAAGATCCAACTGGATGTTAGCTCGACCCAAAACCGAACTTTAAGGTCCATTAGAGAGGAATGTGGCTGCAAGCAAGCTCTTATGAGATAATCCATGCAGGGAAAACGCACACCATCCCTACCAGCCATTCACCCACGCCATCCTTCTGCTCTCATTCATGGAATCTCTCTAATGAGAGTGGAAATGTCAGCTATGATACACTCGGAGAGAAGAGGAGAAACAGGGCGACGTACAAAGGGCTTTTATGCAGCCTGCCTAGTATTTTCTTCACGCTTGTATTGCAGTTGCTTTGTGACTCGATTAGTGGATCCTCTCACACATTCTCACATATGAAAAAGGCGACCATTTGCCTAGGGATTATTTTTTAGTAAAGAACAGCAAGTCTGGATTGCTAGTGGTTTGATGGAGAAGTGTGTTACATCAGGGCTGTCAAACTGTTTAGGATAACAGAAAAGCATGTGCAAATTCTTACTGATACAATAAGAATTCCATAAACTAAATGACTGTCAAATTTACGTAACGTGGGGTTTATTGTAGACGGAAAGAGCTGTAAATAGTATAATGATACCTCCATGACATAGTAGTGGCCAAAAGTAATGTCCAACTTGGAACAAATGACCTTGCCCTTGAACCTTAAATAATGATATGGCACAATAGCTTTTTTTGACTGACATCATTTTACAGTAAAAATGAATGTCTAGCACTTTCGGCATTTGATGACCAGCAAACCTGATCCCATTGGAATTTGTGCATATTATATGATTTTGCTAATTCCAATAAATTAGTACAAAGTTAATTGTAGAAAAATGTGATTATTAGATCAAAAACAATAATGATACCCTGCCCCTAAACCCAACTTTACTGAGCAAAATCAAATTGTAAAAAATGTTTAAATTTGGTCAGAAAAAAATTCATTTATAGCCAACTCGTAAAAACGTACAAATTGCAATAAGATTGTGTTGGCTCATCAGACCAAAAGATATCAAGGCTTCAGTTGTCCACTAACTTCTATACGGCTGCAGAGTCACAGAAAACTCATACAGTAAAGCGATGTGAGTGGATTGGCTGTTCACACGAGTTACTTAACTCTAAATCCTTCATAAAGATGCTGGAAATTAAACCGTGATTTAGTAACTCAGTATAAAAATTACAAAAAGTCTCAGTGTCTAAAGAGAAGTATTTGATAAATGAAAGCTGTCATGAAACTGTGATGGACGTTGCTCAGGCCATAATGATAATGTCCGTGTGGAGCTCACTGTACAGGGCTTATTGTTTGAGAGTGAGTGAATGAGTGAATGCTGGTAATGGAACCTCCTTCCAGTAATTTTCCAACTACAAAGCGGGAGAGGTGATCTTAGGTGCTGGACATGATCAATCAAATCCAGACAGTTCCCTCAGGACAGAATCTAAAGGTCCATCCACCTGTCTCGCTCACACTTATCAAGATACAGTATCTGTATGTGTTCCCTGTCAGCTCCAGGAATGTTTCTTACTGCCACTTACTGTTCAAGGAAACAAGACAATATCATAAAACTTCAGTATTTTTCAAAAAAATTACACGAATAACCAATGATTGGTGAACACTGGCTATGCAGGCCAATTAAAAATGCTGTCTGATTCACAGTCATGTTGATGTGTTCAAAAAATAGAGTGGTCAGTTTTCAGAGCCACATCAAAAATGTAAAACTATTCAGGAGATGTTATAACTCATCAGTCATTGGCTTAAAATGTTAATGTGCAAAATCACTTGCAACGCATGGTGGTGGATAAATAGTGGGAACAGTGGGAATCGGCTTTGTAGTATGTTACTTTGTACTCTCTCATGAAATCTTCAGCTTTTTTGCCCATGATCCAGGGGTGAAAAGGTGTTCTGTTGTATAAATGAGATCCAGTCTGGTCTGAGTGATTTTCAACACTGTCAGTCCTATGATAGTGTTTCATGCGTGCCCAGTTCACCTGTGTTGATGGATGAGCATGGAAACAGGCCAGGTAGAGTGAGCGAGTGACAGAGGAGAGAGAAAGGGAGAGAGAGCGAGAAGGGGGGAGGAGGGAACACTCACCTGTTCTTTAAAGCTTTGGGCTTCGCTTGCCACCCACTCCAAACTTTGTTGTTTTTAATAGAACACTAACACACTACTCACTATTATCTCTCTACTATCAGCACATTTTGCACTGTATGCATGGAATACATGATGTTAAACATTGTATCCCATAATGCATTGACCTCAAACTTCCTGATACGTGACCATCATGGCATCAAGTATACTAAACTGGATGTAATAGTGAAGCGACCTTGGGTTCTTGAAAGGCGCTATAAAAATAAACATATTAAGGACCTAAACTCACATAGACAAAGTGAGTGAAACATTTCATCTTAACAAAAATCAAAGTAATTAAAGTAAATTTTTTGTGATCAACTTTTCTACATAAAATCATCCTACATAATCGTTCTGTGAAAATATAACCTTGACATCTTTAATATCGACTGATTAAGATCATGTCAAAGATTCAAATCATTGTAATCTGGATTTCACAGACAGGTACAGATATTTAGTTTATATATTTGCGGTGACCATTTCATACATTTAACTTTAAATACTTGGTAAAATTATTGTTGAGATATAAGTAACACATTTTACAAGTAAAAACTAAACTGAAGGATAAAATTTAAGGTTCTATATTATTTGAATTTAACTCTCTAATTAAAATTTTTAGCCATTTTTTGGTCAGACTGCCCTAAGTCAACACATTTTACATAGTAAGGTCATATGGTGTATCATTAAAACATACTGCTCACCTGGCTGTTTTTTAAAAAGTATACAATAAACATTATATGCTAAACTGTCTTTTCTGGTTATTAATATTGTAGCATTTTATTCTGAACATATTTCTTATTTTATAGATAGACGTACTGATCCAGCTACCTGGAAACCTGCATGGAGTGTTTTGGAAAGCTCTGAGCCTTGCATGCCTGTTGTTACCTGTTTCGGATAAACAAACCCCACAGCAGGCCGAGCAGGAGTTCGTCGCTGCACACCACGCTCACACACTAAGCAAACTATGACCAGGTGTGCACGCATAGAGCCGATCTTCCGTCAGCATCCTGTCACGCAGAAGATGTTTATCCAATTTGTCAAGATAATCTTTCCTCAAACAAGGCCTGGGTTGAGGCCTCTTGGCACACACCACTACTCCAAAGCTTAAAACGCAAACTGTCTCCTTCAACTTTTTGTGAGAGAACTTATATTATATCTTTCTTAACCAAATTATCTGGCTTTGCTTTTTCTGGCATGTTTAAGATCTGTTTAATTCGTTCTCAGACAGATCATCCTGCACATTACACAAATTTAGAATCTTAATGGTGTTCCAATCTGTTTATTTTTTCTCCCTGGATTACTGCTTTATTAATGATGTCAGTTTTACTGGAATATAAAATGACATGCACATTAGCATAAATAACACACAACTGCGTCTGGCCCACAACTGAAGCTGGTTGACACACACTCAAATTACAGCATAAGCAAAAAATCCAAAAGCTGATGATTGTGTAATGAATCTTTTCATTTGCCACGGAGTGGATTAATTTAAAAGGATTTCGGTGGGATATTTATGAATGTTTCATGATACACAAACTTCATATTTAGAGAGGGGTTTATTTATCTCCAGATATCATCTTAAATAATAAGTGTTATAATACAAGCCTCTTAAATTATGTGTGTTCTAATTGCACAGCTGTGGCACATGCTCGTTTTAACTTTGTGACAACATCTGTGAACTTTGTGGAGTAATTTAAGACTTTAGAGGCCTAAAATGGCAGACTTACTAGTCCTATGTATAATTTGATTTCTAAGACTATAATTTGATTTCTAAGTTTATAGTGTGTCGTGTTTTGCACAAGTAGCCGAGCAGAACTACGAACATCAAACATTAAATACAATAAAGAAATAATAGTAAATTAAAGTGCATTATCATGGAAATCAAGAGCATGTTTAATGATAACTTAAGGCACCTTTGACACACAAACAGTTTAAAGCTGCTTGAAAAGTAGATCTTAAAGCAATCACATGAAAAATCAAGAGCAAACAAAACCTGAAATGTGATAAGAGTCCAAAAAGTCAACAGAGAGTTCCAGCTAATGGATAAATCACAGACCAAACAAACAACCCGTGACTACAAGTGACTTCATAGTATAGTCAGTAAGGTTTTGTTTGGCTAAACAAAAAGTCCTATATAGGCAACCCAGTTATGTTATTAAATAATATTTTTTTACATGAATCTTTCCTGTCAAGCTGTTACTGGGGTATTAATGAAGTTTTATAAAATAAATTAATTTATAATATATCATGTGTCATTAAACCTATAAGAAAAAATAAGGCTAATCAACAGAACTAAAATGTGTAATTTAATATGTTCTGTTTAATTCAAATCTTAAGTTTTGGAATATTTAATGTCACAAATTTTCTTTTTGGGGCCATGAAGGGATGCATCGTTTACAAGGGGGGCCATATGCCGAAAAGTTTGAGAACCACTGCTTTAGACAATATGGTATAAAATAAATTATTCTTTTAAGAAACTTTTAGTGAATGATTCTTTGAGGAACCCAAAATGATCATTCTATATCATTGCTATGAGAACGTTTTATATTGTGTATATTTTTACCAAATATATAAACTTTACTTCTTCAGAATCTTTTGCATCATAATTTTTCATTACAAGTGCATTACTATAAATATACTTTTTTCTTTTCTGTGATAATTGACAATATGCCACAACTGCTGAACGTGTTTTAATTTTAACTGAATCCATAACTTTGTTTTGGGTATTGTTTGTACCTGTTATTGTGAGGTAATGGAAAAAGCTAACATTGTTATTGTTATGTACTGTACTTAGGGTCAGATGGCACATGTATACCCCCCTCACACACAAACAAACGTGCACACACACACATCAAAATTGCACGTCTACTCCCCCCTCACCTGCTGTCTAAAACAACTTCTGTCCAGACGTGTACACACACACACCTGTGGGCGGTAGATACGGTTGACTGAAAAGGTAACGCCCCAATCCTGCCTTAAAGGCACATCACAAAACTTCCCGTATATTTCCAGTATGCAGCACAATTAATTAAATTACACACATTTCCTATATTAATTATCGATGGAGGTTTAAAACAAGGGCTGGGATTTTCTCTGCGATTTGTTTAATGCTTTAGGGCATTAATATTCAGTCAGAATTGATCTCTCTTCCTCCCCATAACACTATCCAGCCCTTATCTCCAGCTGCTGTTTTCTTCTCTGTTTTGTGAGCGATCGGATGTTTTTCCCAGAGTCTTGCGAACACCCTCATGGGGAACACCACCGCTCTAGATAGCAGAGAGTGGAGAGACTGGTCGAGCCAGTTGTCTGTACTAGCTTTACCAACAGACCGGGATTAAACATGAGAACACCCACTAACTCTTGCTTTTTTATCACAGACCTTGGCAATCGGAATGTTTTGCATACAAAATCGCTTGATCTAAGAACCACCTTGCTTGTTGGAGGAGCGGAAATATATCCTAATGACAAGATGCTACTTGATTCACGTGGGCTGATCGCGTGTATGGTTAAGATTTGTAAATAATTTCATTTATATTGTAAAAGAATTTAAAAACTTCAACTTTAGCACTGGAAAATACTGTTCTTAAACCTAACCCTATATTGATTGTTTACATAGTCAGTTCCCTTCTAATTATGACATCACATGCCTCAAGTTCCAAATGATTTATCAGATGCCTTAATAAAATAATAATCAAAATAATCAAAACTATACACACTCACTCACAGTATGCTGTACTACTATCAATGAGCATGATACCTTTTCTCCATACTGAAATCTCAGATGGCCAGACAGCCATAGTTTTGGGAAAAAAGCAATTCTACCTCTATAAGTGCCATAGATTTCACAGTCTACGCATATTTTCTTTTTTAGATGAGGACATGCATTTATTTACATTCATGCATTTAGCAGATACTTTTCATCATAGCAACTTAAACTGACCTTTTGCACTGCTAATGCAATGCTTTACCACTGAGTTATACAGAAGCACATAAATTATGGATGTGACAAAAAAGACAAAGGTTTTGGGACAAAAAATGACCAAGTTTTGGAAGACCACATAAGAATAAAAAAATGCACAAATCAGAAGCAATAATATGCAACAAATGGAGAAGGGATGGCTTTTCAAGGAAAAATTTTTTTCCCTATTTTTTTCTAGCTATTCAAGGCTAGGGAGCTCTTTAAGGAGACAACATCTTAAGTTGTCAGGTCAATGTAGATCATTCAGTATTAACCAATTATAAGATGCCATTCCTGTTACAGTACTAGAGCATTTGTGTATAGAGGCAACTTTGGCGGCAGCATAACTATGCTAAATGTGTAATCCTGTTATTGTTTTATATAATTTGTCCTTCTTTAGACATCATTATGCCACTTTCTTTTTGGAACAGTCTTTGAATCAAGACAACACTCTTAAAAATGCTGTCTCACTAGGTGGTTCACTTGGATTTCGAACAGAACTAATATCTCCCCCTCTATGGCGTGCAAAAGCCTTTCAAGGTATTTGACTAAAAGGTCTTTTGGGGTGCATGGTTGCCTTGAACTGTGCCCGAGTGTGATTATCCACCTTCCCCACTCCCCCACAGGCTTGCACTCACACTGTACTTTTTATCGATCTGTGACCAAGCATGCTTTCCTTATTAGAATGTGATTATTTTGAAGAAAACAGGAAGTAAAGCGTTCTCTTAACACTGGATCAAATTGTACTGTTAAGTTTGTGGCTTCTGTTTTAAGTTGTTTTTGGATGCAATGACCCATTCTATTTCTTTGTCCATGCATTGCTTATGCTGCTCAGACATTCACATAATCGTTCTGCACGCATCAGAATGTTTTTACGAAAGCAGATAAAGTTGAATGCCTGTTGTGCAAATAAAGTCTTGCCTTTTGACCCGTGCTCTGGTGCAATTTGTGCCTGAGCTCAAGCAAACTGTGCTCAAGCCTACCTCTGCAACCGGTCCAGGGTGCGATAAACCATACCGCACCCAGGCACGGTACGGAGCGATCACACTAGTCAAACGAACCAGGCTTTGGGGGTCAAATGCACTTGGGCGCGGTTTGGTTTGGATAGTGTGAGTGCGCTCCTAAAGTTGACTGATAGGGTGTCGAAAAGTGTAAATCTAATGCCTAAAACCAGTCACGCGAACTGCACAGAGACAGACAGCATTTAAACAAAGGATTCATGGGTAAATTTCAGAGTACTGACAGTAGATGTCATGTAGTGTCGCAGCTGTGACATTTTTCTTCATTTGAGATGGCAAATGTCTCTTTTTGCATTGTTTTTTTTAAAAAAAGTTTGTAATGCCTAACATACACCGCTAAAGTCAGTTCACAGTACTGACCATTAAAAAGCTGGACTCCACAGCTCCTGTCACCCTGGCCTCATTTCCCACAGTCACACAACTAACAATTATCTTGATGTTAATTGCTGTAAGATGGCCATAAGGGATTGGCCTTTCACCTTGCCTTAATTTTGGTAAAGATCTTATCTGTTTGGCAGACCCTGTCTGATCTCGACAAATATGAATGTGTTCTGCCGTCTAATGGCTGGAAAGCGGACGAGAGGTTTTGCCTATTGGCAGGAAGCGATGGGGAGAAAATTCAATCAACCACTGAACATGAGACGATACTATTTTTAGGATTCAGTATTCAAGTCTGAAACCAGCTAACTGTTTTTGGTAGCTCAATGGGAATTCGTACATATTTTACGAATTGGCTGATTCGTATAAATTTGTAGAGCAAACATACAAATGTGTTACAAATTAATACAAATCTCATCTCCTCATAAAATACAAATTGCAATAAGATCACTTTCAATATCGTTGGAAAAAAAGTTAAACTAAGTCTCATAAGCCTTATGTTCTTCTTATGTCCTAGTGACGTTAGCTATATGGGAATTAACAGGTTGAACTGTGGCACGCTCCCCACCGCGCAAACGGCTGAGCAAATGCGTAATGAGTGTCTGCAGCCGAACCATTCCAGCTGTAACGTGACCAGCGTGGGCTTGGGCGAGCCTTATACCCTGCTTACACAGAGCAGCTGTCAGTGCATCATGAGGGGGCTGAGGACTTCTGACAGCCTGCCCTAGTAACGCGCTCGCACACAGATGCCCTGTGACAGCTCTCCGCTGGGGTCCAGCTGCCCCCTGATCCCCTCCCGTCCCCTCCACTTACTGCAGCTGTATCCAGACGCACCGTGTCGGTTAGACGGATGTTTCGCTGGGGATGTTGCTCTGGGGCCGCTGGTCTTTAACCCTGTTCATGACATTAGCCAGTGATGCATGCTGTGGACAGTTAGAATGAAAAACTTTGCTTTTAACTGCCAGCAGGCCTCACAGGGGTGGTGATGATGGTAGGGATCTTTTGTATTTATACTGTATGCAGTGGAAATAACAACACAGTGTAAGATGTTTACCTTTTTTATCTTCAATATGTAAATGGCCTCTGTTATGACTGGCTTAATGCCAGTGTATAGTGTTTATCAGGGTAAGCCAAGTTGCTTAAAAGGTGTTGATGAATGAAATCTGCAATACCTGTTGAGAGCTATGCATTAGCATTCCCAGTGATACCAATGGCAGTTCCTTGGCTTGCCTGTGACCCCTCAGATATACAAGAACTCAACAAAAACTGGACATCTGCTGTATTTATTTAATTTAAAAATTAAACATCTGATGCAATTATTGGAATTTATATGTTAATTGGAAGCCATTTTATTTACAATACACAGATACTTTTGTATGGTCATAAATGGTTTCCGCAAATTTTTACTACTTGTTGGTCTTTCCCATTCATGTAGATAGGACTGGATCTTGAAAGACTAAAATAGCTGCCAGCAGGCGATGTCTTTCCATACACAGCAGCTTTAATATATATTACACATTATGTTACCCTGTCTGTGAAAAACAGCTTAAGTCTGAAAAACGAATTCTGAGATAACAAGCAACAAGCAAGTTTGATTTCAATCATTAAAGGAATAGTCCATTTTTTTAAAAGAAAAATCCAGATAATTTACTCACCACCATGTCATCTTTGTTAAGTCGAGAAGAAATTATGTTTTTTGAGGAAAACATTGCAGGATTTTTCTCATTTTAATGGACTTTAATAGAGCCCAACATTTAATACTTAACTCAACACTTAACAGTTTTTTTCAACTGAGTTTCAAAGGACTCTAAACGATCCCAAACAAGGCATAAGGGTCTTATCTAGCAAAACTGATTGTTATTTTTGACAATAAAAAATATGCACTTTTAAACCACAACTTCTCGTCTAGATCCGGTCCTGCGTGACCTAACATAAATGCTTAGTGACGTAGAGAGGTCACGTGTTACATATATGAAACGCACATTTGCAGACCATTGTAATCAATAAACTGACACAAAGACATTAATTAGTATCATTCGACATACAACAACATTAGAACGGTCCTCTTTTTCAACACTTGTAAACACTGGGGCGTAGTTTTGCGTTCGTCCTCTGTGACCAGTGATGCCAAATTGGGCGAGTTCCCGCCCAATTGGGCGATTTTGAATTTGATTGTGTGGGTAAAAAATGGCTTGGGCGGATGTGCAAAAATTGGGCTGGTTTGGGATCAGTTATGCGGGTTTGAAACGTGCATTTTATAGGCTAATTATTTAGCAAAAAACTCAAGTGTGCATGTATTTAATCTGACGTTACTAAACACACGCCCACTGCATGTGTTTGTGTTGATGCCACGCCGATGACGAGTCCGCGTTTAGCCAATCACAAGTGATAGCAGCCAGCCAGCTCTCTCAGTTTCAGCGGGAAATCAAGATGTCGAAGTGGGAAAATATATAAAAAGTTACAGATAAGAGTGGGAGAGTGACCCAGGCCTGAAGCAATGGATAATGCCTTTTAAAATCGGAAAATAGCACTGCAAATTCTGTAACACAGACTCCGGATTGCAAGGTATACGTTGCTTGTCAGACATCAGCCGTGTCTCAATGTGAATGCTGCAGCATCCGGAGGTCGCATTTACTTCATCAAAACAGTCTTGTTTCAGAATATTAACAATTATAAAGTTGACTTTTATTCTTAGTTAATAGTAAATTGTTGTAATATGCTTATAACTTGCGAATGTAATGGTCAGTTAACTAAAATAAACCAGGCTTGATTACGTATGCACCCTGCATATGCGACCTCCGCAGGCTGCAGCTGGAGTGAGAAACGGACATCAATTACATGTGGTTGAGCCGTGGATGAATTATCGGAGCATTTCAGGTGAACAAAACCAAATGTTCGGCTGTCTTTAAGTCAATTCTGGCACCATGAACTTCAGCCAGACTGTACATAGTTTTGAAAAGTTCAGATGTTAATAGTGTTCTTCAGCATCCTTGCAAGTTCAACCAACAGCCTATTATTGTTCTGCATTTACTGCATAAGGTAAGCTTATTTACGATCTCTCTTTCACACACACCTATTTATCAGGAGTAAAAATACATTATTAATAATAATACAAATAGATAAAAAACAGGCATTGTTGAAATTGTTATTAACGAATTGGGTATTTGACTAATCATAAAACCACTTAAATATACGCTGTAAAAGTGCATTGTGCGTGTGGGCGAGGGGGCATAATGTAGCTGTTGTGAACAAGTTATGTCATTTTAGTGTGTGGTTCTGTTCTGGTGTAGCTATAGTATGGTGCATTAATTGTGGAAGTTAAAATAACTAAATGCTAATCAAATTAAACAAAAATTTTGAATTAAATATTTTGGGCATTTTTTTGGGCGTTTGGCAGGTTTTGGAACAGTTTTGGGCTGGAAACCATCAACTCTATCTGGTAACACTGTCTGTGACCTCTTGACATCATGACTTATTGCGTGGGGTCACGTTGGCGCATCACGACCGGATCTAGACGAGAAGTTGTGGTTTAAAAGTGCATATTTTTTATTTTTATTTTCAAAAATGACAATCGTTTCGCTAGATAAGACCCTTATGGCTCGTTTGGGATCGTTTATAGTCTTTTGAAACTCCGTTGAAAAAAACTGTTAAGTGTTGAGTTAAGTATTAAATGTTGGGCTCTATTAAAGTCCATTAAAATGAGAAAAATCCTGCAATGCTTTCCTCAAAAAACATAATTTCTTCTCAACTGAACAAAGAAAGACATCAACATTTTGGATGACATGGTGGTGAGTAAATTATCTGGATTTTTCTTTTAAGAAAATTGACTATTCCTTTAATTTCACTATAATTTCAATCTTTGACATGACCTTATGCAGTCAATATTAAAGATATCAAGGTTATATTTTTACTAAATATTCTTTACATCATATGGCATGATTTTATGTAGAAAAAAGTAAATCACATACTGTAAAAGCAGCATTTTACAGGCAGGGTCAAATATTCTCTCTGTTATGTATGTTTAAAATATTTTAATTGAAATCTCTAAAAATTGTCTAAAATGATTGCTTGTGGCATGCATTCAATAAAATCACCTTGACTCCATCTGACTTTAGCCTGTATTGGGTGAAAAGTCCCATTTAGAAGTTTTCATATAGACAGCATACTGTACCATATTGTTTTTTATTTTTTATTATTGTTATCATGTCAGAATCCAACAAAATGTTCTCCATATCTCTACAGACAGGGCCACAACTAAAGCTTCACACAGGCTTCTTGGCAAGCATCTCAATTTGTTTTGCAGAGCAAAACACAGTTAGGTCACAGTTTGCGGAGACATGGAGGTTTCTGTTACACAATCAGCAGAATCTCTTATCATACTACATCTTCTGTTTGGGTTTCCACAAGTTACACATCACTGCTGCTTGTGTGTCCGTTTGATTGCCATTCATTATGTCATAATAAGTTTACCTGATGTTTTTGGGGACACAGTGTGTCCTTTGACAACATTCCTTGAAGATAATCCTGAAATAACCCAGCAATGACATAACATCTTTCAAGTTTACCATTTAATCTGTACGGCCATCCTGAGTTTTATGCAAAATCAAACATTGCACTGCAAAGTACTAACATTGAGCACTGTTGATGTGGTTTAATGGGAGATTCAACTGCAAAATAAGTAATCCACAAATAACTTTTCAATTGCAAAAGAAGATTACGACAGTTTAAAATACGACTGCTGGGAGGGTACAGTCAGAAAAGAATGATGCCCAAATTGACTGTGTAGTTGAAGAATATGTAGCATAATGGTATGACACAGTTAATTTCTGGTTCAAATTCAGGTCTCTTAACTATACCTAGAATATCAAAAGTGTCTAAAGGTCATAGACCCTTTTCCTACTTAGCCCCTAAGCTCTGGAATGATTTGCCAACAAATATCCAAGAATCCGACACAGTGGATCACTTTAAGTCTAAACTTAAGGCTTTTCCCCTTAACAAAGCATTCACATAATTTGTCTAGTAAATGTACTTATCTCGCAATAGTTAGCCTGTACGGAACAAAGCATTTACATAACTCGTCTTGGTAATATACTAATGCCGCAATAGCTAGCCTGTCTGGAACCAAGCAGATATTAAACAACAATGTGTGACACTTATATTACATGCGGACGGCCCCTACACTAATAGGATTTTGTTTCTCTCTTTATATCTTCTGCTCGATCCCGAGGACATTGAGACAAACAGACCCAGTTCCAGCTGCCATGAAGGTCTACACACCACTGATCTACTGGCCGCCCTTCAACGTGATGCCCAGCCAATGCCTGATCAACGACCACCGGCTGAACCCGTTTAATCTCCCTATCCGTTTACAAACACACAAACACACACACACACATATAACTATCAAGGGTTTTTTCCTCCTAGGACTTTTTTCCCTCCTGGCTAAAAAAGTCGGTAGGTTTTTCTCCTAGGGAGTTTTTAATCAGCTGACATTGGCTTAACTTAGCACCCTCTTCTATACGTTACATTATTAATACGCTCCCTTGTAAAGTTATTCTTAGCCGCTGTGTTTTGCTAATTAGGTTGTCTGTCAATTTTTCTTTGTTTTCCCCTGCTTCTATTAATGTAAAGCTGCTTTGAAACAGTTAACAATTGTGAAAACGCTATATAAAATAAAATTGAATTCAGTTGAATTTATGTGAACACTATCTAATTTTTTTATGTCACAGCTTATTTTTAATTGACTTAATTCAACAAATTTGCTAAAACTATAAAATAAAACAGGTATATACACTCTAAAAACAAATGGTGCTTAAAAGCACTAAGGGCCCTATCTTGCACCCAGCGCAATTGACTTTGTCAATGACGCATGTATCATTCGTATTTTGCACAGCGGGTTTTTCCCTCCACAGACGCACGTCGGCAAACTAGGGAATGAACTTGCACTTCCTGGGCGGTTAAGCGCAAAAAAAGAGGCGTGTTCCGGCGCAAACCATCCCTGATGCTATTTTGCAGTTTCAAAAAACAATTGCGCCACTGACCAGAAAAAAAAAGTTTAAAGTCAGTGGCGCGTTGTTCATTATGCTATTTTAAGGGCGCATGCTTGACCATAATGTATAGCGTGCACAACGCACATACACTTTGCATCTAATCTACACAGATGCAACAGTTATTTTTGCAAATCATAAATTGTTACACTTAAAAATATTAATACACGAGATAAGGGGAATCATAGTGGTGAGCATTGTGGTGATAGTTTTTATTTATTGTGTGGCTGCGTTAAAAAATTCTCATGCAAATAACGATTAAAATATTTTCATAAGTTTGTTGTGTGGCTGTATTACGTTTATTTTATGTAAATAATAATTAAAATGTTTTCATAAGAAACCTTATTGTATATGAACTTGATTTGTAAGAGTACTTTGGGGTTGGACCTTGCTTGCGTTTCTTGGGTCCGATTTCAAATCCCCCAAACCCTTTCAGCGGTGAGGGTGGACGCAGCGATGTCCTCTGCTGGCGTCAGGTCCTGTGCAGAGGCAGATCCACCTCCCGTTACACGGCGTGCCCGATTTATGCTGGCAAGCTTGGGATTCCCCCGTCTCCTGACATCATTGTAGCGTTTGGCGGAACGATGGGGATGCCAGCTGATGAGACTGTGGCTATTTCCTCTCACGCCTGTTTAACCAACGCTGATTTGGGCGGGTTTCTCCTATCCCCATACAAAACAACTTCTCTGTCTTTGACTGCTCTTACAAGAACGTCGGTCTCCTCGGCTGTAAACCGCTCCTGGCGTGCGCCTGGTAAATCCGTCATAATAATAGCAACCCGCCATGGAACTTGCATCCTTGCGTTTAAAGGGAATGTTGGATAGCGTTCTGATTGGTTTATTTGACGTTACGCCCAAACCACACCTATGAATAATGAACCTACTTCAGACCAACCCCTTATTGATTTGCGCCCGGCGCAAGAGTTATTTCTCATGCCGGGAAAATAGCAAAAGCGCCCAAGATCGGCCCACAAACTCACTTCGCACTTGCGTTTCAGATCGTTAAAATAGGGCCCTAAAAGTGTTTCTTGGCTCGTAATCATAAAGGAACCATTTTTAGTGCCATATGGCACCTATGAAGAACCATTCGGGTTCCATACGGGCAGCACATATGGTTCTACCTACCACAATATGGTTCTACAACGGTACTACACAGGTACTTCATCAATGCTATATGGCACTTAAAATGGTTCCTCTATGAATACGAGCCAAGAACCTCTTTTAGTGCTATTTAGCAACGTTTGTTTTTAGAGTGTAGATCAGGGGCATCGCTAGACCCCTTTTACTGGGTAAAGCTTTGGTGCCCCAGTGTAAATCTCAAGTTTGAATTTTAGCAGGTAACTAGTGCAATCCTTTACAAAGACAATTGTCACGGAGTGACTTTAAGCCGGCGGAACCAAAATGGCGGAAATAGTTCCGCCTGGACCAACTTCACTGTAACACCAGGCTGTTTCCAGCTGACTCCGGGCAAGCAAGTCAAGGATTATCGGGATCAGGTGTGTTGAGCGAAGGTGGCGATCGGTGATTGGACATCGTGGTGAAGAGGAGGCCCATAAATAAGGCGTTGAGGAAACCGGAAGGGGAGTTGTTCCGCGAGTTCGTTCTGGGAGCCCGCTGGGTTTGTTATGAAAGGGGACGGGTGAGGGGAAACTGGAAACCAACACTAAGAGTAAAGACGAGTGTCTGGAAGCCAATGACCGATGAGAAGTAGCCTGCAAAGAAGGAGTTGAAAAGCCATGTTTGTTCCGGCGTTCGCGGAGAAGCGATGCGGAAAAACTACGGTGGTTGAAGAGACGCGTCTAAGTGAAGTTTATTCTGGCGATCGCTGTGAGTGAGGCGGAGGTTACTGGTGTGTTTGGAGACACATATTTATGTGGATTTGCAGGCTGGGCGAAGTGAAGACGGAGAATTGGGTTGAAACAAAGGCAGAGATAAGTGTTTAATCATTCATTCTGCAGTAACTGGTCATTGATTCGACTTTGTATCTTGAAGAGATCTTATACGTGGAGGGACACAGGAAACGGATCGAAGAGGAGAAATTAGTGACAACAGGAACGGAGTAATCTGCGTAAACGAAGCTCCAGATGCAGGAGACATCTGTAAGGAAGAGGGAAGTATTGAGAAGTTAAAGGAACAGGAACACGTTTGCACGTGGTTGTCCTCTGCCCCAGTCATCCGATGATTCAGGACTCTGAACCTGGCCCAACATGGTGACCCTGACCCTATATCACTGTGAGTGTGTGGAGTGCGGTGGATGATTCTTTTGAAGAGTGTACACTTGGACAATTGTAGTGCCCAGGGTACTCACCTGTATGCCCATTGTCAGTGTTGTCAGTGATCACCTCCTAGGCCGCAGAAAGAGCCCTGTTTTAGAAGAGCGGAGTGGTGGCTTTGGGCGGCTGTCCCTTATACATAGATGACTGAGTACTGTTAACCTCCTTCCCCACCTGTGGTGATGGCGTTGTGGTTGTGGAGAGTGCCAGCCTATGCCCAGTCCCCTTCTACCCTTTCCGCCGAGTAAAGAGGTGTCGTATCCCTCGCTGTGTATACTTTGGAGTAATAGTGATGAATGAAGTTGTGTGTTCTCTGCTATCAGCCTGCAGGTCCTCAGCTAAGGGCTCCGTATCATCGTTGGACTGTTTCATTAGAGGTAGGGAAGTCCACGCCTGGGTGTTCACTGGTATACCTACCTGCATGTCTAAAAGCCAAAGGCCCGTGTGCATGTGTATACTCCCACTGTACATCCCAAGAGCTGAAAGCCCGTGGACTCACCTGTATGCCCAATGCTAAGAGCCCAGTATACTCACCTGTATGCCCTACAAGCTAAAAGCCCAGGGTAATCACCTGTATTCTCACCTGTACGCCCCACAAGCTAAACGCCCAGGGTACTCACCTGTATATCTTCTGTATGCCCCACAAGCTACGAGCCCAGTGTACTTGCCAGTATACTCACCTGTACACCAAAAGCTAAAAGCCCAGGGTACTCACCTGTATACCTCCTGTACGCCCCACACGCTAAAAGCCAAGTGTACTCGCCTGTATACCTCCTGTACGCATAACAAGCTGTGAGCCCAGTGTACTCACCTGTATACTTTCTGTATACTTTCCCCGTGTGAGCCCAAGGGACGAAGGCCAGAGGACTGGAATCTCTTTTTAAGTATTTAAATCCCCCTCTGTTTGTTTTTAATATTCAATAAAAACCTTGTTAAATTTTATTTCCCTCATCTGTTTGGTCATTGGGGTTTTTTGGGACCTCCTCGGGGTGGAAACAGAAGGAGGAGCGTGACACGCGACTGGGCTGGTCCGCTTCCACCTGTGACACAATCGCGGCAAAAACGGATCTATATGCAATGTAGTTACCCAATTTACGCTTGTAAAAGCGATGTCCGGATCCGCGCACAACCGCATTCAAAAGGTGAAGCCACGCGAGTGAGTTAGCTTATGAAAACATGACGAGACTAAAGTAAGTTGAGAGATGGCCTCCATCCGTCTCCGGAAGGTAGTGCTATACTCTCTAGAAATCTATCCAATAGTCTTACTTTTGATATTGTCTGACTATCCAGGGCCCAGGTCAGGAAACAGACAGATCGGCTTACCCATCAGTCTGTTAGCTGCCTTGACATGTCAAGATCACATATATCCCAGCACATAGAGCCTTTTTTACCAGAGTACCAACACATCTCGACTGTGTCTGTTCCTCGAACAAAGAAATACAGAGCACCGTTTACCTCGTCTCGTACAAATCTTATTAACATAAAATTAGAACACAATACATTAAAAGATGAAACTCAAATGTTAAAATTCGGCCTTCTTAACATTAGATCGCTTACCAATAAAGAACCTATTATCAATGAAATAATTACTGACCAAAACTTAGATGCACTCTGTTTAACAGAGACCTGGCTTAAAGCAGATGATTACATCAGTTTAAACGAATCCACCCCACAAGACTATTATTATAAACACGTTCCTCGTCTAAAAGGGAGAGGGGGTGGTGTAGCTACAATATACAACAAAATGTTCAAAGTAAACCATAAATCAGAACTAAAATTTAATTCGTTTGAAATAATTCTGTTAAACATGGAAATAACTGATCGTAACAACAAACAGCTTTCGTTCATTTTAGCTACCATATATAGGCCTCCGGGCCACCACACAGATTTTCTTAAAGAAATAGCAGACTTCCTATCTGAGCTTACAGTCACTGTAGACAAAGCTCTTATCGTTGGTGATTTTAACATCCATGTGGATAACTCAAAAGATGCATTAGGACGTGCGTTTATGGATGTTCTAAATTCTCTCTGTATTAAACAAAACGTGTCTGGACCCACGCATACTCGTAAGCACACATTAGACTTAATTCTGTCACTCGGACTCAATATTAATGACATCAAAATATCACCCCAGAGCGATGCCGTTTCAGACCATTGCCTTGTGTCATACACAATAATTCTAGATAGGACCGTTCAGTCTACAACATGCTACAGATTAGCCAGAACAATAATTTCCACCACTAAAGATAGCTTTATTAGCACTCTTCCAGACCTGTCTCAAATGAAACATGTAGCAGATAACCGTGAAGATCTGGATATTATAATAGAAAACCTGAACAACGTTTGCTCTAGCACGATGGATGCCGTTGCTCCCATACGAAAAAAGAGAATCAAAGAAAAAACGCCAGCTCCATGGTATGACCATCATACTGCAGCCCTTAAAAAAGTAGCTAGAAAAATGGAAAGAAACTACCGAAACACAAAGTTAGAGGTATGGCGTTCAGCATGGAAAGAGAGTGTTCAACACTACAGACAGGCTATTAAAACCGCCAGATCTACCTATCTCAGTACGCTTATTAAAGAAAATCATAACAACCCTCGTTTCCTCTTTAGCACAGTTGCGAAACTGACTAGAAACAAAGAACAAACAGAAACCAATAGTAAATTCCAACACAATAGTAACGACTTCATGAACTTCTTTACTAACAAAATTATTTCTATTAGGGAAAACATAGAAACTACGCAAGCAGCCACCACTCTACCCAATAGTACATTGACCACTAGATTATCATACGAACATCTTGAGTCATTTAAACCTACTACAATAGAAGAGCTCTCTAAATTAGTAACGTCATCTAAATCATCGTCCTGTATATTAGACCCCATTCCCACAAAATTACTAAAAGAGGTATTTCATGTAGTGTCCGACACGGTACTAAATATCTTTAACTCATCGCTAGAATTAGGATACGTTCCAACAGCTTTCAAACTAGCAGTTATTAGACCGCTCATTAAAAAACCAAACCTTGACCAGGGAGATCTTAATAACTTTAGACCAATCTCAAATCTACCTTTTCTTTCTAAAATATTAGAAAAAGTAGTGGCAAGCCAGCTACGCACATTCATAGCGAATAATAATACATATGAAAAGTTCCAATCAGGATTCAGGCCCCACCATAGCACAGAAACAGCGCTGCTTAGAGTTACAAATGACCTCCTATTAACATCCGATCGTGGTGAAATCTCAATCCTTATATTACTAGACCTTAGTGCAGCCTTTGACACAATAGATCACAGAATCCTACTCAATAGACTAGAAAACTATGTTGGCATCAGTGGTCAGGCGTTAGCCTGGTTTAGATCGTATCTAACCAATTGATATCACTTTGTTTATGTAAATGAGGAAGAGTCCTATCACTCCCCCGTTAAATACGGCGTACCTCAGGGATCAGTTCTAGGCCCTATCCTATTCTCGTTATATATGTTACCTCTAGGAGACATTATCAGGAAACATAACATAAGTTTTCACTGCTATGCGGATGATACCCAGCTTTACATCTCGTCACATCCTAGCGAAACCCACCAGTTTGCTAAGCTAACAGACTGCATTAGTGATATTAGGGACTGGATGGCACATAACTTTCTTATGCTAAACTCCAATAAGACAGAGATACTTATTATTGAACCAAATCGCTCCAAACATAATATGTCAGATTACAAGTTGCCCATAGATGGCTGCACGGTGGTGCCATCTTCCACGGTTAAGAATTTAGGCGTAATGTTTGACAGCAATCTATCTTTCGATAGTCATATCTCCAACGTCTGCCGCACAGCATTCTTCCATCTTAGAAACATCTCAAAAATACGCCATATGCTGTCTGCATCAGATGCAGAAAAGCTTATCCATGCTTTTATGACCTCTAGAATAGACTATTGTAACTCGTTACTCGGGGGATGCCATGCAAATCAGGTAAACAAGCTAAAGCTGGTTCAAAACGCCGCCGCAAGAGTGCTTACTCGATCTAAAAAGTATGACCACATTAGTCCAATTCTGGCATCTTTACACTGGCTACCAGTTAAATATCGCATACAATTTAAAATATTACTAATCACCTACAAAGCCTTAAATGGCCTAGCGCCCTCGTATGTTAAAGAACTACTATCAGAATACAATCCACCACGTAAACTGCGATCACAAAATTCGGGTTACTTAATTATCCCTAAAATATCAAAAGTGTCTAAAGGTGGTAGATCCTTTTCCTACTTAGCCCCTAAGCTCTGGAATGATTTACCAAATAATGTTCGAGTATCAGACACAGTCGAACAATTTAAATCTAAACTTAAGACATTCTTCTTTAACAAAGCATTCACATAGACTGTCCAGTAAATGTACTTTTCCCGCAGTAGTTATTTTGTCTAGAACAAAGCACTCACATACCTCATATGGGTAATTTACTCTTGCCGCAATAGTTAGCCTGTCTGGAACCGAGCTGAATTAAACCACTATAATGTATGACACTTGCATTACAACGCTAATAGAATTCTGTTTTTGTCTCCCTGTCTCGTCCTCGACCTTGAGGACAATGAGACAAACAGACCCAGTTCCTGTTGCTGTGAAGGTCATCGCACCACTGATCTACTGGCTGTCCTTCAATGTGACGCCCAACCGATGCGCGACCAACGGCCACCGGCTGAACCAGTTTAATCCGCTTACACACTTCCTATCCCTACCGTGTCTATATATTATAAATATAAATATTAATTTCTCCCTAGGGTTTTTTGTCCTTCTAGGAGTTTTTCCCACCGGGTTTTCTCCTAGGGGGTTTTTTAGTCCCAGGGAGAGTCAGCCAACTTTGGCTTAACTTAGCACTTTACTGTATACGTTACATTATTAATATGCTCGCTTACACGGTTTTTTATCCTAAGCCACTATATTCTACTTCTTATACTATGTATTGATTTTCAATGTTCTTCTCTACATCTACTCATGTAAAGCTGCTTTGCAACAATTAACAATTGTGAAAAGCGCTATATAAATAAAATTGAATTGAATTGAATAAGTTTCTAAATAATAATGATGATCTTATTTTGACTCGATCATTATTGGCTTCTGTAGATGTTCATCAAAAATGTTTTGTGCAAAGCAGGGAAAGGGAAGCAGAAAGGATAGATCAGTGGTTTTCAAACTGGGGGCCGCGAGATGGTGCCAGGGGCCCCAGTTTTATGACATTTTATGAAATACATAAATTTATCATGAATTCTGTGTAATTAAACCTAAAAAAATAAGGTTACTAACCAAAAGCACTACTTTTTTGTATCATTATTTTTTTTTATTAAAATCTTGAGTTTTAGAACAGTTTTTTGTCACAAATTTTCTTTGGGTGGCCGTGAAGGAATGCATCGTACACAAGGGGGCCGCATGCTGAAAAAGTTTG